>NW_024070209.1:16424073-16587188 GCF_014754425.2 Oryx dammah
ACTTTTTTTTTTTTTTTTTTTTTTTAGGCTCACTAGTTCAGTCGCGCTGTGGGGAGGGGGGGATGCTGCAAACAAATAGCACTGTCGTGGGCACACAGCGTCTCAACCCTGCTGGATCTGTCTCCCCCCACGACGCACAAACCGCTCCGGCTCCACGGAGCTCAGCCGGGAACCATCCGAGGCCGGCCCCAGGCTTCGCGCACCTCCCCGGTCCAAGCCGCTCAGGTTTGGCGCCCAGGTAACCCTCAGAGGCACAAACTTGTTTGGGACTGTGCTCTGCGCCCCTCCCGGGTCCGAGCAGCTCGGGAGCTTGGCGAGCGCAGTCGCCGGGACTTGTCCCCTTCTCTGTTTCTACTGCTCAGTTTTCTGGGTGTACTGCTGGCGCTCCTTGTGAGGCGGATGGTGACTGTCCTGCATCCCCTGAAGTCTCAGCAAAGAAGCCTGCCTGCCGCTTTTTAGGTAGTCTCTCCGGGGCTGCGATTGCCCCTTTCCAGCCCTTACAGCTCTGGCTGCCTGTCCCTGGCGGGGGATGGTCTGCAGCCGGCTATTTCCGTTCAGTCCTTTGTTCTGTGCGCGGTCCTGGCGGGGTCTTATGTTCCAGCTTTTCGCGTGGTAGCTATCCTCCAGTCTGGTTTGCTAGCCCAAATTCGTTTGCTCTGGTTATGCGTGGGGCGTTTCTGCCCGCTTCTTACAGAGCACGGCAGCCCACGCCTCCCGCGCTTCCCTGCCCTGCCCCCACTTGCTAGTGGCGGTTGCAGGAGTCTGTGCGGCTTTTCCGCTGGGGGAGTTACTGTTGGGCTTGTAATCTGTTGGTTTTAATTATTTATTCGTTTTTCCTTCCTGTTATGTTGCCCTCTGTGTTTCCAAGGCTCGCCTTAGACTCGGCAGGTAGAGTGTTTCCTTGTGTTTGGAAACCTCTCTTCTTAGAATTCCCTTCCCGGGACGGGCTTCCCTTCCCCGGGACGGAGCTCCCTCCCCACCTCCTTTGTCTCTTTTCTCGTCTTTTATATTTTTTCCTACCTGTTTTTGAAGACGATGATCTGCTTTTCTGGTTGCCTGATGTCCTCTGCCTGCATTCAGAGGTTGTTTTGTGGAGTTTGCTCCGCGTTGAAATGATCTTTTGAGGAATTTGTGAGGGAGAAAGTGGTCTTCCCTTCCTATTCCTCCGCCATCTTAGGACCGCCCCCTGCATTTTCTATAAAATACAATATATGCTAGTTTATCTGTAACTTAACATTAAAAATATACTGAACTGCCAACTGACCCACACAAGAGACTTCCCAGGTAGTGCTAATGGTAAAGAATCTGCCTACCAATGCAGGAAACACAAGAGACAGGATTTAATCCCTGGGTTGGGAAGATCCCCTAAAGTAGGAAATGGCAACCCACTCTAATATTCTTGCCTGGAAAATTCCATGGACAAAGGAGCCAAGTGAGCTATGCTCCATGGGGTCACAAAGAGTCGGACATGATTGAAGACAGCACGTGCATGCGCGTGCACACACACACACACACACACACACACACACACGGGTGCTTTTAATATTAGCTGAGAACACTATGTCGTGTACCCTGGTAACTAAGAGTGTTATGTTACCAAAGAGAGAAGGGGATTTTTTTTCCTTACCAATTCCTGACAATTTCAGGCAAATTTTAGAAATAGTTAACTTTTAATTTTCCATCAATCTACCTTTTTCTCTGCACCCCACTTCAATACTGTCAAGCCCCTTTCCTTCTGGTCTCTAATAATTTTGAGGCTGTGCCTTTTTACCATTTCAACTGAGAAACAGAACAACGATTTGGTCCTCTAAAGTGATTTCCTTACCTCACTTAGCCATGAGTTATAGGTTCCTTTCTACAAAGAAGCTGATGTTTGTCAGTCATTAGAAAATTAACATAATTAAGCCAATTCACACTAATGAATGACTGGTAGCCTATAACCACTCCATAGCTATTAATATTTTAAAACTAGGATGCTTGAATTACTAATTGTGGACTTTTAAACACTTGCTATAAAAGTGGGGAAAAAAAGCAAAACATCAGGCCAAATCAGAGACGGATTCTGCACAGGTGGGCTAATAAGTGGGTCACTGGGTTAGGACCACTGCAAAGCATACAAGCTATGCTCTTTATATTTCCAGAAAGTGCCACCATGCAGAAGGTGCCTCTGGAAGGGCCCTTCCACATTTTCTTTTTTTTTTCCCATGATGCACCTCGCAACTTTCTTCAAAGCATTAAATTTCACAATGTCTTCTCAAACAGTAGAGCAGGTCACTTGTAAATACAAGTTGTTTTACATGTCAGATGTTTTGAATTGCATGTTGCCTCTAGACATGCTTGGAATTAAAGCAGGTCTGTGGCAGAGACTGTTAGTTGCCTGTCCCAACATCCATTCTCTCCTTCCTCCCTAATTAATAGAATCTCTGGTATATTGAGGATGGTAGTGTTTCCAGCCTGAAGCTTACATTTCTCCCGTTCCTTGTCCATTGATTATAGGGATATGTCTAAGATCTGGCCACTGAAATGGAAGCAAAATGTTGTGTGAACTTTTCATAAACACACTTTGAAAGGGAGGGCATGCTTTTTTGTCTTTGCTCCCTTTCTTTGGCCCACTTGCTGGAACTTGGACCTGATCACTGGAGATGTAGAAACCATTTAGATGAGGGAAAAAGATAAGATCCAGGGTCAGCGATGTCAGCATGAAGCTGAAATAACAACTCTGGTCTTCTAATGTGTGGACTGCTTTTACTTGAGAGAGAAACTCCTGTCTCTGTTTTCCAACTCTCCATTACTTACAGCAAAGCCTATTATTGTTTCAAGTCCCTAATTCACGATTTAACTACAGTGAGGGCATTGTTTCCATGCCATGTATAGTTGAAGAAAATGACTTAAATTCTGTTCTAAAATATAAGTTTCAGTTTAAGAATATTTATTCTACCAATAAGTTAAATTCATCAGACTTTATAAATTCTTTCTAGTCCTTATCTGAATTACAACAAAGACTCCTATGTTCAAAACATTGCTGCTCAATCTTCAATATGTGTATGAATAATCTGAGAATCTTGATAAAATTTAGATTCTGACACAAGGTCTGGGTTGGAGCCTGAAATTCTACATTTCTAACAAGCTTTAAATGGTGCTGATGCTGCAGCTAACTAACACTTTAGACACAGAGGGTGTCATTAAATATGCAGCTCTCTTTCTTTGTCTCATTTCCCCTCATCAGAGTTTCTGGAGGTAGGCATCAGAAAGCTGTACAATGAAGAAATATCATATAAATTTTTATAAACACACAACTTTGAAAGTCACAGATATGGGACATGCATTGGTATTTGTAAATTTCAAACAGTATAGTAGATACTGATGTACGCTGGGAAATGAATTTCTTTTTTTTTAAGAGCAATAGTAAATCTCCTTCCTTCTAATTTGGAAAAGATAACCTCTGTTTTTAACCCAGAGTGTACAGAAATAGTCATGTTTTAAAACACTCAGCATATTTCTTGTCCAAGGAGAAATAGAAAAAAGTGCTAGAGCAGAGATTCTTTTTGTTTCTGAAATATTATTCAGGTGTATGATTGGGAATACAAGGGGGTTAAAAAACATTCTTTGCATCAACTTATACACTGTTACCCTGGAGAGCTATTTGGATTAAAACATAATCAAAGAGACCTATGCTATATTTGATCTTAGAATGAGATAGATGTTTTACAGAATTACATTATTTATAGAGATTGTGGTCTTTGAGTCATCTCTATGATTAAATATCAAGCTCTTGAATAGAAGAAAGAATTCTGTACATTCAAAGTAAAACATTTTAGGAATAATCTGTATTAACTGATTCAAAAATTTCTTTCTGGGAACATTCAGAAATTCTAAGAGAAGTGTTTCTTTGTTAGTTTTTAGTAATTCATAGACTTTAACTTATGTTTTGTATGTAAACAGCCATGTATGATTAGGAATTTCTATAATTCTTTTTTTTAAAAGCGCAAATAGTAAAGGCTTATTGCCTTTTTATTTTTTTTTACTTTATTTTACTTTACAATATTGTATTGGTTTTGCTTTGTATAATTTTTTTCTTTTTGTTCTTCCTCTGAAGGTATATAATTTCTAAAGATCTTCTTTGATCTTAGTTTTAAAATAGATTTTTGATGAGTTCCCTTTGATTTGATACTTTCTTTATATATGATACATTCTATTTCTTTTTTTCACCTCTCTTTTCTCATCATTATTTCATTAATTGAGGTTCCTTGTTGTTTTCCCATTAATTTTCTCCTTCTGTTTGTTTGTAAGTATATGTTCTGTTTTATTTTTTAAGTGATTACTCTAGCTATTTTAACATGCCTGTTTATGAAATTCTAAAGTTAACTGACATTTTACTTCCAGGTTAAGATAAGACTTCTAGAATTTTTAAGTCGTGATCTTCATCTTTACTGCTTTATATGCAATTGTTGTTCAGTGTTTTATGTTTCCCTGATTATTATTTCTCTTGGATAATTACTGTTGCAGTTGTTGAGACTGAATCAGTCGCCAATGGCAACTGATTTAACAAATCATGCTTATGTAACGAAGCCTTCATAATAACCAAAAAGAACAAGATTTCAATAGCTTCTAGGTTGGTGAACATGTATTGGTGCTGAGGCTTGGTAACGGGCCTGGACAGAGCATGAAACTCTGTGCACCTTCCTCCATCCCTTGCCCTGTGAACCACTCCCATATGGCTGTTCCTGAGTCCTCATTTACAGTAAACCACTAATCTAGTAAGTGAATCGTTTTGTTGACATCTGAGAACTGTTCTAGCAAATGATTGAATCCAAGGACAGGGTGATGGGAAGTCCTAGTTTATAGCTGAGGCATCAGAAGCACAGGTAGTAGTGTGAAGTTGTGATTGGTGTCTGGAGTTGGGAGAGCAATTTTATGGGGTTGAGCCCTTAACCTGTGGGATCTAATTCTGTCTCCAGGTACATAATGTCAGAATTGGGTTAACCTACAGGACACTCAGCTGATGTCCAGAGAATCAGAAAGTTGCTTCATGTGGAAATACCAGAACATATATTTGGTAACTAGAAGTTAATTGGGCTTCCCTGGTAGCTCAGCTGGCAAGGAATCCACCTGCAATGCAGGAGACCCTGGTTCGATTCCTAGGTAAGAAGATCCTCTGGAGAAGGGATAGACTACCCACTCGAGTTGGTTAATTATGTGTGTTTGTGTAGGGATGAAGCACAGGAGTTTTCTTGTGTTCCATTTAAATCTTAATCAGGATTGTAATTTAAAGGATATGATTTATTATAGTCAAGCAACTATATATTAAAGTTATTTGTTGTTTAGAATGTGAACCTAGGCATATTTTAGTTTTTAAAATTCAAAAATCTCTAGGAAAATGGAGGTTTATATGTATGTGATAAATAATAGCAATTATTATGTGTGATTCAATAGATATTTGACTGCTTTGCCTAGGTGAATCTCAGTTGTATTCAATACATTGTTTTTGATTGTATGAATGAGTTAATATTGTTTATAAGTCAAAGAAAGAAATGGTATGGTGGAGACTGTGTGTGTGTGTGAGTGCTTCTGTATAAAGTAGGTTAGGAAAGTCATTGAATATAGTCATTTCTCTATATTCAAGGAACTAATAGCCAAATAAGGACTTGCCTGTCTTTTTATTGACTGGCTATGTAATCAGCTGATCAAAAACTGCTACCATCTGGGCTATCAGACAGAGCAGGCTTGATACTAAGGCATCATCTTCCAGGACTCTGACTTGCCTCACACTGTCCAAATTACAGTCAAAACCTATAGAGAGAATCTCAGCATTGTGTGTTTCACTTATGGATGTGAAACTTGGAAAAGACTATTACCAGTAACAGTAGACGCTAACATTCAGTGAGTACTTACTGTATTCTTTAAGGGCTTTACTGGTGTTAGCTCATACCACAGTAACCTTGTAAGTTATATGCACTTATCAGCTCCAATTCATAACCATCCCAGAGAGGTTAAGAAATTTGTCCCAGTTCACACAACTGGTACGTTGAAAACTTAGATTCTAACCTGGACATTTTGACATGAGGGCAGTAGCCTTACTCCCTATCAGATGTTTGTTTACTGCCTGCATCTGAACTCAGAAGAATCAAGACTGAAGAGGACAATGGATCTCAATTGGAGGCAGTTTTACCCCTCAGAGGAAATTCAGCAATGTCTGGAGATATCTTTGCTTGTCTGTACAGGTAGAGATAATCTTCATAAAAAAAGATCATGAAAAAGAGATCTTCATGACCCAGACAAGCATGATGGTGTGATCACTCATCTAGAGCCAGATATCCTGGAATGCAAAGTCAACTGGGCCTTAGGAAGCATCACGACAAACAAAGCTAGTGGAAGTGATGGAATACCAGTTGAACTATTTCAAATCCTAAAAGATGATGCTGTTAAAGTACTGCACTCAATATGCCAGCAAATTTGGAAAATTCAGCAGTGGCCACAGGACTGGAAAAGGTCAGTTTTCATTCCAATCTCAAGAAAGGCAATGCCAAACAATGCTCAAACTACCACACAATTGCATTCATCTCACATGCTAGTAAAGTAATGCTCAAAATTCTCCAAGCCAGGCTTCAACAGTACATGAACCATGAAATTCCAGATGTTCAAGCTGTTTTTAGAAAAGGCAGAGGAACCAGAGATCAAATTACCAACATCTGTTGGATCATCAAAAAAGCAAGAGAGTTCCAGTAAAACATCTACTTCTGCTTTATTGATTACACCAAAGCCTTTGACTGTGAGGATCACAAAAAACTGTGGAAAATTCTTCAAGAGATGGGAATACCAGACCACCAGATCTGTCTCCTGTGAAATCTGTGTGCAAGTCAAGAAGCAGTGGTTAGAACTAGACCTGGAACAACAGACGGGTTCCAAATCAGGAAAGGAGAATGTCAAGGCTGTATATTGTTACCCTGCTTATTTAACTTATATGCAGAGTACATCATGTGAGGTGCCAGGCTGGATGAAGCACAAGCTGAAATCAAGTTTTCTGGGAGATATATCAGTAACCTCAGATATGCAGATGATACCACCCTTATGGCAGAAAGCAAAAAAGAACTAAAGAGCCTCTTGATGAAAGTGAAAGAAGAGAGTGAAAGAACTGGCTTAAACTCAACATTCAAAAAACAAAGATAATGTCATCTGGTCCCATCACTTCATGGCAAATAGATGGGGAAACAATGGAAACAGTGACAGACTTTCTTTTCTGGGGCTCTAAAATCACTGCAGGTAGTGACTGCAGCCATGAAATTTAAAAAAATGCTTGCTCCTTGGAAGAAAAGTTATGACCAACTTAGACAGCATATTTCAAGAAGGAAATGGCAACCCACTTTAGTGTTCTTGCCTGGAGAATCCCAGGGATGGGGGAGCCTCATGGGCTTCCATCTATGGGGTCGCACAGAGTCGGACACAACTGAAGTGACTTAGCAGTAGCAGCAGCAGACAGCATATTAAAAAGCAGAGGCATTACTTTGCCAACAAAATTCCATGGTTTTTCCAGTAGTCATGGATGTATGTGAGAGTTGGACTATAAAGAAAGCTGAGCGCCAAAATATTGATGCTTTTAAACTGTGGTGTTGGAAAAACTCTTAAGAGTCCCTTGGACTGCAAGGAGATCAAACCAGTCCATCCTAAAAGAAATAAGTCCTGAATATTCACTGGAAGGACTGATGTAGAAGCTGAACTCCAATACTTTGGCCACCTGATGCAAAGAGCTGACTCATTTGAAAAGAATCTGATGCTGGGAAAGATTGAAGGCAAGAGGAGAAGCGGTCGATAGAAGATGAGATGGTTGGATGGTATCACCAACTGATGGACATGAGTTTGAGCAAGCTCCGGGAGTTGGTGATGGGCAAGGAAGTCTAGCATGCTGTAGTCCATGGGGTCACAAAGAGTCGGACATGACTGAGTGACTGAACTGTATAGTCAATCTACTGCTATCTACTGAGAAATAGGAAGGGATGCTGCTAAACATTCTACAATACTTAGGAATGACCTTTCATAAAAAAATTATTCAACTAACTTGGTAATATGCAAAGTTAGACCAGTCCTGCTCCTGCTTAGTTGCTGTCTACCTTGGCTGAAGTTTAGAATGATTTGGGAAGCAACTAGACTAGTTATATTAGAATCTCAGAGAATGGGATTTTTTTTTTTTTTTAATTCCCTAGGTGATTCAAACATACAGTCAATGTAGAGGTCTACTGCCCTGGGGAAATTTGTTCTTTTGAATGCAAGGCCCTCACAAATTCCGATTGTGCTTCCATCTCCATTGATGATATAAGTGGCTAGTGAGAGAGGCAGGAGTTACATTATAGCAGTTTTGATTTTTGAGAACTTTTGCACCTTCTCTTAGGGACAGGGGAGCCTGGTGGGCTGCCGTCTATGGGGTCACACAGAGTCGGACACGACTGAAGTGACTTAGCAGCAGCAGCAACAGCACTTTCTCTAAGAAAATAAGAGTAAAAGGAATCTAAAGAGCAAAACTGAATATGTGCTCATTCTCTATAGGGGCTGCTCTAATGTTATACTGTTTATTTTGTACCAAAATCTTGATTAACCAGTCCTTGTCAAACTTGATTAAGACTAGCTTGTTGATCTTGATGTCAGTTTGTAGGACTAAGAACTTACTGGATGTGAGAGACTGATGTATTAGTATGTTGGCAGCAGTGCCTTATGTGTCTTTGAGAAGAGCACATGTCTAGATGTGAGCTCTTGAGTGACGGCCACAATGATTGTCTACTTAATATTCTCCAGGATCTAGGAGGGGGCAAAAGTCAAATTTCTGATATAAATGTTAGAGATCAAACAAGATCATCTAAGGCAAATTATTTAAACATTTAGATGTTCTTTGTTTTTAATACTTTAAAAGTCCTAAAAATATTATAAAATCAATCTTTAATGTTCTAAGTTTGACCCAACTGTGCTATGGGAGAATAAGAGAGAATATTTCCATGCTTGAGTCAGAATATTGAAGAATGGATAGGACTTTATAAGAATTTTGTTGTGCTGCTAACAGTTCCCCATAAAATATTTCCTAAAGGAACCATGAATGCTTCAGCTGGAACTACCATCCAGACATTCCCCTGCATCTAGAAGTCCCTCATTTTAAGACTAGGATTTGCAAAGTGTTTTATTTGTTTTAAAATTTAATTTGTTCCAAAAGAAATACAGCTTTGTCAACATTTTGATTTTAGTCTGTAAGATCCGTTTTGGACTCCTTACATTTATAAACGTAAGATAATATTTGTGTTGATTTAGGCTACCAAATTTATAGTAATTTACTGAAGCAGTCATGGGCAACTCATAATGCCCCTCTTCCTCATAGAGTCGATTGACTGCTTTCTGATCCTTGCCCATTCGTCACAGTAATCTCTGATTTTATTATTAGTAAGTAAGACATATGAACACAGGAAGTGTGATGACCAAAAGTAAGAGCTAATGAATGAGCATGATAGAGCCTCATCAAACATTTTTCCATGTTAAATTGGGAAGAATTCTCTGTTAAAAGATATTTTTCAAGTCCATAATAGTCAGTTACATGAAAAGTATTTTAAAGATACATAGAACATTTTGCATAATGTATTATATGTGTATGTGTTATATACATTTAATTTACCTAGAATAATGAAATTTCATGGAACTATGACCCTAAAAATTCCAGCTTGTATATGGGGGGAAGAAAAATTTTAAGTCCTGTATTATTCAGTTAAACACATAATTTCTAGGTCCCTGTTTTTCTAATGCCTAGTACAACTTTGATTTAAATTTTTTTAATTATTAATACTCAAATTTTTGCAAATGCAGATTTTTAAAATTTTTTCATAAGCAAGAAAATGACATTTCCTTTTGATTACTACTTCCAAGAAGAAAAATATTTTGATTCTTCCATTTTGTGAATTTATATTCTAGTGTCAGAAATAACATTTAAAGATTTGGAGTTCAGAATATCAGTTATAGAACAGTATTTTCTGGATGAAATTAAAGGTTATTTTTCTCTGGCAGGGATAGAGAATACATAGAATATTCAGGTAAGACAAAGAAGTGAGTTAGTAGGTGTTGGTAAAGGAAAAACAGCTGGGAAAATAGACCAAAATAGCTGATAAGTGACCCCAAGGTATGACAATTCCGGGGATAGTTTCATAGGTGATAGCATAGCCAATGTAGAGATAGGCAAGCTTAATGATATACTTCAGATTTTGTTTGTCATGTATATATACATATATAGGGAAGAATACTGGAATGGGTTGCCATTTCCATCTCCAAGGGATCTTCCCAACCCAGGGATTGCACCTATGTCTCCTGCATTGTAGGTGGATTCTTTACCACTGAGCCACCAGGGAAGCCCCATATGTGTATACATATATATAAAAGTTATGTATCAGGGTGATTGTATTGTTTTCAAACTCCTACCTCTATTTCCAGTTTTAACTGGAAATTAGAGGCTTAAAATGCATTGAATTAATAATGCATTTAAAGTTATGATTCATTATTGAATGATTATGGGGCTCATAGTTCTTTTAATTATCCATTCTCTAACTCTTAGTGATTCTCAAATTTTAATGTGTATATAGGATTACCCAGGGAGCTTGTTTAACTGGCTCTGATTGAATGTGTTTGGGGTGAGGCCCTGGAATTTTAATAAGTATAATTTAATAATTTTAATAAGTACCTCAGGTGATTTTTGTGGTGACTGATCCATAAACTGTACATGGACCAACCCCAGGCTGCCTATGTTCACCCCATGGCCACTGACCTGAAGTTGGGATATAAAGCTTACTTACTTGCCTCATAGAGTGGGGTCCCCACACCAGCAGTATGGAAGTCACTAGGGAGCTTGTTATAAATGTAGAAATTCAGCCCTATCTCAGACCCCCTGAATCAGAATATTTTAATGAAGAGCCTGAGATTTGGAGGTGATATTAGAATTATTTACAAGCACATTGAAGTTTGAGAAGCACTGTTCTGGAAATCATCCTCTATCACAGTAGTTCTTAATCAGTGCCTCCAAGTACTCTAAGGAACTCTGAAAAATTACCCCAGTTTCAGTGACTTCAGACCCAGTGACCTTTCAGTGATACAGGGTCAAAAATACAATAGGTTTTTAAAAGATATCCAAAGGTGACTCTGATACACACCACTGGTTAAAGCCAATTGCTCTATAGGGCTTGTCTGGCAACTCAGAACCTTTGCAATGACAGAAATCATACCAGATCACTCTCCAATCTCAGTTTTGCTTTGTGGTGTGACAGCTTAAAATTCAGAGCCACCATTTTTATTACCTCCTTTAGCCTTTGTTCTCTTTGCTTCTTTGTCCTAGTCACATTGGGAGAACTCAAAGAAGTCAGCGAGTTTTCATCTCAGTTCTGTGTCCTCAGGGGATGGCTGATTTATTCCCAAGTTCTCCTGCTTTTAATTTTTTTTTTTAAGTTGAAGGCTGTACTAGTGTAGGTCAGCCAATTCATAATTCACTGTGAGACTGGGGAAAGGACTCTGAGGTCCTCATTCTCCTCAGGAATTGAACAGTAGTTTGTTAAAACTCCTGAGAGCTGTCAGTTCTCACTGTAACTTTGATTCTCATCAATGTGAAGAAATAATGAAACTTTATTAAAGGATAATCCAGGCATGAATCTTTGTTTCATCTAATGGTTCTTGTATTACAGCAACTTTTAAGACACTCTGATGGAATTTTGAACTCAGTCATTTGTGGGGTAGACAGTTAATTTTATTTTATAATTGGATGGGGCTATAAATTACAGCCTTAGTTCTAATAGTCTTTAAGGACAAACCACCTACAAACCTTTGTATGTGGGCTCTGAACCAATGGAAAACAATCAGATGCTTGGTAGTCTATAGCTAAAGCATCACTTACTTATACTTTTCTTGGATTTAGGAGGGAATAAACGAAGCTGGGCCTGATTGCTGATGAACTCTGGTGGTGGAGTTCTTCAGGAATTTCTCTAACTTTGTGTTCAGTCCAAACACCAGTCTGGTAGCAGAAAACCCTCTTTTCAACTTGTCAGTCAATTGACATAAGAATAGATTATGTTACAAGAGGAACTATGGGGTGAGGTTTTTCTTCTGTTGCACCTTTTTTTTTCAGCACCTTGGAGAAGATCCATCTCCTTTCTTTGCACCCAGTGCTGTCACAGAGACAGATCCCTTGTTGCCCAAGACTTTCACCTGCATTTTCAAATGGGACCATGCTTAAGTAAAACCTCTGCTTTGTATGATGAAGCATTTTTGGGCTGAAGAAGTTATTCTTAAACTTTGTCGCTGCTTTGCCCTATTCTATTTGACCCTGTCACTTTCTCTATGCAAAGAGAGCTCACAGTTGAGAGGACATTTACTTCAAGCTGAGGAGTGTTAGAGGATATTACTTCGAGTAGATGGTTTCTCTTCAAAGGAAGAGGCCTAATTTGATAAGTGAGAGAATAACATCCATTGTGCCATCTTGCCATTGAAGGAAGCCTATTTGCTTGAATATAAGAAATGTTTTTCCCTGCAGGCAGTGCTTTTCTTTAAGGATTTTATAGCAAAGATAAAAATTGTGATTGGCAAAGTAGTAAACATTTAACACGCTTTTAATGTTATATAATAAGTGCACAAACATGCATATAGTGAGGGAGCAGACTTATCTGCTGCATTAACTGTGTTAGCATTTAGCATGAAAAATAATTCTTGCCCATGACTACTTACAAGGCTGAAGTGAGTTGAAGGAAGAAATAGGCATCAGGATGAGGAACTTGACTTCATAACCAGGGTAGGGAAGGAGGCTTGGCCTCTGTGAAGCTTCACAATGTACTTTTCATAGAAGTAAGCCTTGTATACTTTTTAGTCAAATTGGAAGATCAGAAGTGATTTTGTCCTCATGGAGAAGCACCTTGATTCTCTGAAGCAGTTGTTCAGCAAATTATACTCAGCGATCTTCTAGCTTCAGTCACTGGAACAGTGATTGTATCACATTATAGTAATTTTTTTTCAAGGAGTGGTGTGACCTGGTGCAACATTCTGTGGCAACTCATCACTGACTTACTCCTTCCGTGGCCACTTTGTGAACAAAAGAAAGAGGAATGCAAGGAGAATTTTGTCATTTTCTAATTTAACATCAGATTGTTTTGGGGGGACTGGTGGAGTGTGCAGCAGACTTAGAGAAACAGTACACAGCTCTCTTTATGGTTCAGCAATACCAGGCCTGTTACTCTGCTGACAGGAGTCAATGCTTACTGTTCCACCTCATAGATTCTCTAGAGTCATCTTGGAAAACCCCTTGGCCATTGCTCTTGTAGCATGGTGACCCAATAAGGGGCTCATTTTAATAATTCTCACAAAATCATTAAAGGATACAAAATTACTCTAAAAATATTTCTAATTCCTGCCTTTGATTCTTAACTCTTATTTAGGGATATAGACCTTTTGTGTCTATGTAACCCAGAATGTCAGAACTCTTCATTATGATGCATCTGTCATGGGTGGCCCTGCATAGCATGGCTTTTACCTTTATTGAGCTACGCAAGACCCTTTGCCACAACCAAGTACCACTCTAATGGCAGAAAGTGAAGAGGAACTAAAGAACCACTTGATGAGGGTGAAAGAGGAGAGTGAAAAAGCTGATTTGAAAATCAACTTAAAAAAAAAAAAAACAAAAAACTGAGCTTATGCAGCTGGTCCCATCATTTCATGGCAAATAGGTAGGGAAAAAGTGGAACCAGTGACAGGTTTTATTTTCTTGGACTCCAAAATCACTGTGGATGATGACTGCAGCCATGAAATTAAAAAGCGCTTGCTCCTTGGAAGAAAAGGTGTGACAAACTCAGACAATGTATTAAAAAGCAGAGACATCATTTTGCTGACAAAGATCCATATAGTCAAAGCTATGTATTTTCCAGTAGTCATGTATGGATATGAGAGTTGCATCAACAAGAAGGCTGAGTGCTGAAAGATTGGTGCTTTCAAATTGTGGTGCTGGAGAAAACTCTTAAGAATCCCTTGGACTGCAAGGAGATCAAGCCAGTGAATCCTAAAGGAAATCAGTCCTGAATATTCTTTGGAGGGACTGATGCTGAAGCTGAAGCTCCTATACTTTGGCCACCCGATACAAAGAAGTGACTCCTTAGAAAAGACCCTGATGCTGGGAAAGACTGAAGACAAGAGGAAAAGGGGTCGACAGAGGATGAGATGGTTAGATAGCATCACTGACTCAATCAATGGACATGAATTCGAACAAACTCTGGGAGATAGTGAAGTAGGAAGCCTGGAGTTCTGCAGTCAATGGACTAACAAAGAGTCAGACAAGACTTAGTGACTAAACAAAACAACAAACCCAGAAATGTGGTATAGTAGAAAGGGAGGGTTTAAAAAGTTAAACTTTTAATTTTTTTTTACTAGTTCATAAACCCATACCTAACTGATGGGAAAAACTCAGAATACAATCAAAAGGATCATGTCTTCCTGTTCACCACAACATCCATAGTACAGAGCACCTGTCTGCAATATGACCCTCTGTAAAGACATGTTGATTACTGGACTAATTGGAAGATCACCTAAAATACTATAAGTGAAAGCAAACAGAGGTCAGACTGTGAATGCTGTGTGCCTTTCTCTGCTCTGCTGGTGTGTGCATGATAAAAATCATCACTTTCTGTAAACAAGTGTCAGCCATACAGTGCCTGTGCTCAGAAATGCCAGGGATCAATTCATTTAATAGATGACTCTAAGATGACAAAGTCCAACAGGAGTTGTGGAAGAGACAGCAAAGCCAGATCTTCTTTCCTTTTTATGTTCTCTTCGTGTGTGTGTGTGTGTGCTCGTGCGCATGTATATACTAAATTGCTTCAGTCTTGTCTGATTCTTTGCGATTCTATCTACTGTAGCCCGCTAGGCACCTCTGTCTATGGCGTTTTCCAGGCAAGAATACTGGAGTGGGTTGCCATGCCCTCCAGGTGATCTTCCTGACACAGGGATTGAACACATGCTCTGGCTCCTGCGTTGCAGGTGGATTCTTTACTGCTGAGCCTCTGGGGAAGCCTCCTCTTCATGTGACACCTTTTCAATTCCATATTTAACCTTGATTTATAATGATATTTTCTGGGAGGATACAACTTTAAAGGAGAGCAGATAGATTAGTTTGCCTCTTTCTGCTTAGTACCCTTTTATCATTTTTCTTTTTTTGTACTGACAGGGTTTCAATCTTCACAAATCAAGATGATTAAATGCTTAGCATCCTGATTGACTAAACCCATAGTGGTTACAAGCTGTTCTGCTGTTACTAAGCAGTTATTGAAAAGTTATTGAGTATACAGGATGATGTTAATTAGTGCATTATTATTGTTGTTTGCTGTTGTTTATTCTCTAAGTCACGTCTGGCTGTTTTGTGACCCCATGGCCCTGCCGGGCTCCTCTGTCCATGGGATTTCCCAGGCAATACTGGAGTGGGTTGCCTTTTCCTTCTCCAGGGGATCTTCCTGACCCAAGATGGAATCCACATCTCCTGGATTGGCAGGCAGATTCTTTGCCACTAAGCCACCTGGGAAGTCCAATTAGTACATAGAATACACAAATAAAAAGTGGCATTGTAGAAGCAATAAGCAATATTCTATAAAGGGTATCACTAATTTGGAGTTCTCCATTCTGGGACAAGAATAATATCTACAATGGTCTCCCTACCAAAGTTTCAGAATTTCTTTAATTAAAACTTATAGGGAGGCAGAAAAAAAACAATTAGTTGGTAGAGAGTCAATGCATTAATTGTGAGTAAATGAAAATATTGTGTAATGAAATTAAGATATCATCTGTATTCAGTACTGCTGATATTAATATATCAGGGTTTGATATAAACTTTGAATTTCTTTCTACCATCTTGGTGAAGACTTTAGTCTCTTTATCCTGCCCAGTATTGCAGAGAGGGTAGGCTTTAGATTTGATTCCTCAGGTTTATGCTTGAGCCATTCTGGATTGAACTCTTATTTCAAAGTCCTTGCTTTTATTTTTGTTTATGTATGGGCTCAAGTTTTATTTCCTTAACTTTATGACTTTAATTAAGCCCTGCTGCTGCTGCTAAGTCGTTTCAGTCATGTCCGACTCTGAGAGACCCTAGAGACGGCAGCTCACCAGGCTCCCCCGTCCCTGGGATTCTCCAGGCAAGAACACTGGAGTGGGTTGCCATTTCCTTCTCCAATGCATGAAAGTGAAAAGTGAAAGTGAAGTCGTTCAGTCGTGTCTGACTCTGTGACCACATGAACTGCGGCCCACCAGGCTTCCCTGTCCATTGCCAACTCCCAGAGCTTGCTGAAACTCATGTCCATCAAGTCGGTGATGCCATCCAACCATCTCATCCTCTGTTGTCCCCTTTTCCTCCTGCCTTCAATCTTTTCCAGCATGAGGGTCTTTTCTTAGGAGTCAGTTCTTCCCATCAGGTGGCCAAAGTATTGGAGTTTCAGTTTCAGCATCAGTCCTTTCAATGAATATTCAGGACTCATTTCCTTTAGGATTGACTGGTTTGATCTCCTTGCTGTCCAAGAGACCCTCAATAGGCTTCTCCAAAAACACAGTTCAAAAGCATCAATTCTTCGGTGCTCAGCTTTCTTAATAGTCCAACACTCACATCCATACATGACTACTGGATGTAACCGCATCTCCTCCCTTCTCTCATTTTTGAGTCTTTACTGAAAATGTTTCTCATGACTGGTTTGAAGGGCTTTTCTTGCCCAACTCTTCCTTCCCCCACCTCCCACCTACAACTGAGCTACCTTCTTCTTGTACTTTAGGTTTCAACTTAAATATCACCTTTTCCCTTCCAGGCAGGCTTCAAGTCTTTATTAACTCCTGTGGAGTATATTTTGCTTTGAGTGTTTAGTGTATCTTCCCTGATTGGATAGTCAGCTACAGTGCCTGAAACTGATCTGTTGCCACTGCATAGTAACTTTGTGACTAGCTGTATATCTAAGACCATAGACATTGATTCTTCTGTGTCAGATATTGTTCTCTGGATCAGAGAACAAAACAGCCCCAAGACCAACATAGTATATAGAAATTCAGTTGTCCCAAATACATTTACAAGATAGGGAAAATGGGGTCTGATTTTAGATTGTCACTAGAATGAGCAATCTTAACACAAGGGGATTAACAAGTATCAGTTTTTAGGAAAAAGAACAAACTGATAACAAATATGTCTCTGTCATTAAACCTTCAGTTCAGTTCAGTACTCAGTCGTATCTGACTCTTTGCAACCCCATGAAACGCAGCACGCCAGGCAGGCCACCCTGTCCATCACCAACTCCCGGAGATTACCCCAACTCATGTCCATTGAGTCAGTGATGCCATCTAACCATCTCATCTTCTGTCGTCCCCTTCTCCTCCTGTCCTCAATCCCTCCCAACATCAGGGTCTTTTCAAATAAGTGAGCTTTTCGCATTAGGTGGCCAAAATAGTGGAGTTTCAGTTTCAACATCAGTCTTTCTAATGAACACCCAGGACTGATTTCCTTTAGGATGGACTGGTTGGATCTCCTTGCAGTCCAAGGAACTCTCAAGAGTCTTCTCCAGTCAGTTAAGATCAGTTCAGTTGCTCAGCCGTGTCCAACTCTTTGCATCTCCATGAATCGCAGACTCCAGGCCTCCCTAACCATAACCAACTGCCGGAGTTTACCCAAACTCATGTCCGTCGAGTCAGTGATGCCATCCAGCCATCTCATCCTCTGTCGTCACCTTCTTCTCCTTCCCCCAATCCCTCCCAGCATCACAGTCTTTTCCAATGAGTCAACTCTTCACATGAGGTGGCCAAACTATTGGAGTTTCAGCTTTAGCATCAGTCCTTCCAATGTACGCCCAGGACTGATCTCCTTCAGAATGGACTGGTTGGATCTCTTTGCAGTCCAAGGGACTCTTAAGAGTCTTCTCCAACACCACAGTTCAAAAGCATCAATTCTTCAGCGCTCAGCTTTCTTCATAGTCCAACTCACATCCATACATGACTACTGGAAAAACCATAGCCTTGACTAGACGGACCTTTGTTGGCAAAGGAATGTCTCTGCTTTTCAATATGCTATCTAGGTTGGTCATAACTTTCCTTCCAAGGAGTAAGCATCTTTTAATTTCATGGCTGCAATCACCATCTGCAGTGACTTTGGAGCCCCCCAAAATAAAGTCTGACACTGTTTCCATTGTTTCCCCATCTATTTCCCATGAAGTGATGAGACGAGATGCCATGATCTTAATTTTCTGAATGTTGAGCTTGAAGCCAACTTTTTCACTCTCCTCTTTCACTTTCTTCAAGAGGCTTTTGAGTTCCTCTTCACTTTCTGCCATAAGGGTGGTGTCATCTGCATATCTGAGGTTACTGATATTTCTCCCAGCAATCTTGATTCCAGCTTGTGCTTCCTCCAGCCTAGCGTTTCTCATGATGTACTCTGCATATAAGTTAAATAATCAGGGTGACAATATACAGCCTTGATGTACTTCTTTTCCTATTTGGAACCAGTCTGTTGTTCCATATCCAGTTCTCACTGTTGCTTCCCGACCTGAACAGGTTTCTCAAGAGGCAGGTCAGGTGGTCTGGTGTTCCCATCTCTTTCAGAATTTTCCACAGTTTATGTGATCCACACAGTCAAAGACTTTGGCATAGTCAATAAAACAGAAGTAGATGTTTTTCTGGAACTCTCTTGCTTTTTTCATGATCCAGCAGATGTTGACAATTTGATCTCTGGTTCCTCTGTGTTTTCTAAAACCAGCTTGAACGTCTGGAAGTTCACGGTTCACGTATTGCTGAAGCCTGGCTTGGAGAATTTTGAGCATTACTTTACTAGCGTGTGAGATGAGTACAATTGTGTGGTAGTTTGAGCATTCTTTGGCATTGCCTTTCTTTGGGAATGGAATGAAAACTGACTTTTTCCAGTCCTGTGGCCACACCTTACTCTCTCCAAATATAAGGACTTTGTCTTTTATAATGTTTGCTATTGTAGCTTTTGTGCCTTATCATGAAACTATCATTTAATAATAATTTATAGAATTGAATTGTCTATCTTAGAATGTGAAGAAATACTAAGAAATGATTTTGTCTGGCCCTCTGATAGAAGTATATATCTTAATACCATTCATATATTTGACAACTAGGTCACCTGAAGTCTAGAAGTTTAGAGACTCACTCTATACCACATGGAATAGACTGAAAACAATCTTCCGTTCTCTAATATTACTCTATTTCTACCACTCCTTGTTGCCACCCAGTTGCATTTGTATATTTCTAATATGCTAATTTGCCTACACAGATACTGGAAAAAAAACTGGCTCTCATATCCTAATTACAGAACACTCTTTGCTTGTTAAGTCTCCGATTGAAAAGAAAGGTGGAAGTTGGATTAGAATGGGCCAAAAATATCTGTTTAGGGAGTTTGGGTTTTATCCTCTAGGATGATTTTCAAACTATACTCAGTGGAGCCCTTGTCAGGGACCCCAAGAGCTTTGTCTGGACTTCCTACTTATATTTCAATCGGAAAAACTCCTTGTTTATTTATTTTCCTTGGCTTTATGGAAAATTT
This sequence comes from Oryx dammah, assembly GCF_014754425.2. Taxonomy (NCBI): domain Eukaryota; kingdom Metazoa; phylum Chordata; class Mammalia; order Artiodactyla; family Bovidae; genus Oryx; species Oryx dammah. The sequence continues at coordinate 16,443,635 of NW_024070209.1, forward strand.
CTTTCATAGAAAGAAATATGTGAATAAAAATACATTTGAAAACTATTGCTCCAGGGAGTATTGTAACATTTTCACTCATTACTCAAATAGCATCTTTGGCTGAGCTCTTAAGGTAAAATTTGCTTTTGTTTGTTTGTTTGTTTTTGACCAGATTCTCTTAAAAGCTTGTAGTGTGGGGTTAATTTTAGATCTATATTTTTAAATAGCTAAATGCTGTCAGTTATAAAATAAAATATATTAGAACCTAGAAGAATTTTATCTGTCAGATTAAGAAAAATAGCATATATTTTAAGTGTTCTTTTTCATTTCCTTTTTGAAAAAATATGCAGTTGTGGGGAATTTGCAAAACAAAAAAAGTGTGTTCCATGCATATTCTTATATTCTCTTTGCTGGTTTAGTAATAATTGCAACTGTTGAGTTAAATGAGAATGGCTAGAAAAACTGCTGAAGCTTGACCAGTAATTGTGGATTAGTTAATGGGAATTTGCCTGAGGGTGGGTGCTAATGGTCCTAATTATTTTTGAAAAGCATTGAAAAGGCTTTTGAAGAATCTTGTAAATCACTCAATCTATTCTGTTACTTGTCAAATGTGAGACTTTATATACCAATAGATGAGGACAATACATATTTTATAGATTTGTGTGATATAGTTTCTTTATTATTATTATTATTATTATTATTATTATTTTGATACAGTTTCTAAGTGCTTTCACATTTTCCTCTTCTGAGAGAAATGTAAGGCTTTTTGCAGCTCCAAAATTCTATTACTTTATATTTTACTTGTTCTTTTAAATATTCTTTGAGATTTTCAAAATTTGAAACTGACAGTTTTTAAAATTTGAAGTATTTCATTTTAGCAGTGATATGACCTTCCAACTCCTTGCTTTCCTAAAAAATTATTTGGATTACAATCATGGACTCCGTTAATGAATACTAATGAATAAATAGTATAGAAATATTCATAAGAATGCATTTCAAAAGAATTATCTAATCCTAATACCTTGTGAGCAACCAAAGTACTAAATAGTTGAAGATTACCCCATTGTAGCACAAAGTTCTGTTTATCTTTTTCATTTTCTTTAAAGAATTCCACAAAACTGGGAAAATGATCTAGTTCACATGGAAACTGACTTTTAGATTATCTTATCATGGGCAGTCCAATGAGGGTTGAATTATTAAGGTGAATTTTATACACACACACACACACACACACACACACACACAAATGGAATACTACTCAGCTAAAAGAAGAATGAAATTTTGCCATTTGCAACAATGTGGGTGGACTTGGAGGTTATTATGCACAGTGGAGTAAATCAGACAGAGAAAGACAAATACTGTATGTTATTACTTATATGTGGAATCTAAGAAAATAAATTAGTGAAATAACAAAAAAGAAACAGACTCACAGATATAAACAACAAACTAGTGGTTACCAGTGGGAAAAGGGAAGAGGGAAAAGGGAAGAGGGCAAAATAGGAGTTGGGGATGAGTAGGTACAAATGACTATGTTTAAAATAAATAAACCACAAAAATATATTGTATATCACAGGAAAGAGCCAATATTTTATAATAACTATCAATAGAGTATAATCTTTAAAACTGAATCACTGTGAATACATCTGAAACTTATATAATATGGTGAACCAACTATACTTTAAAAAAAAACCATAATAATGGCCGTTGCCAGAAGACAATCTAAATGTTTCTATGACTCAAATATTTTCTCATTTCTCTAGCTTTAGTTTGAAATTATAGCCACTTAAAATGAGCCTCCCAAAGGAGATGAAACAATTTTATATAGGCTATTTTTAAATTAAAAGGAATGAACTATGGGGGGGCTTTGCTTTTTGCTTAGTCTTTTTTTTGGTGGGGGGGAGGGTAGAGATAGGATAGGGCAAGAGGCTGATTGGGAGTGATTTCAATCATTTCTTTTACAGATTTTTATATAGGAAAAGAGATTTCAAAGAAATACAGTAGCTTAATGCTAATACAGGTCCTTCTAGACATAACCCATGTTCCTGTTCAGATTTTCATGCCTTTTCATGATAACACCTAGAGGAAGAAATATGTAGAATGACATTTATTGAATGTCTGCTATTTATTCTCTCTACACTGAGAATAAATAGACTAAAATGGAGACTGTAGATCTAGGTAGAGTCATACTCTTTTCTATGAGGTACTTCAGTTCGGTTTAGTCACTCAGTCATGTCCAACTCACATACATCGAGTTGGTGATGCCATCCAGCCATTTCATCCTCTGTCGACCCCTTCTCCTCCTGCCTTCAATCTTTCCCAGCATCAGAATCTTTTCTAATAAGTCAGTTCTTTAAATCAGGTGGCCAAAGTCTTGGAGCTTCAGCTTCAGCATCAGTCTTTCCATTGAATATTACAATCAATAATGAGGTGCTTCAGTCAGTTCAGTTCAGTTGTTCAGTTGTGTCCGACTCTATGAGACCCCATGAATTGCTGCACAGCAGGCCTGCCTGTCCATCACCAACTCCCAGAGTTCAATCAAACTCATGTCCATCGAGTTGGTGATGCCATCCAGCCATCTCATCCTCTATCATCCCCTTCTCCTTCTGCCCCCAGTCCGTCCCAGCATCAGAGTCTTTTCCAATGAGTCAACTGTTTGCATGAGGTGGCCAAAGAATTGGAATTTCAGCTTTAGCATCAGTCCTTCCAATGAACACCCAGGACTGATCTCCTTTAGAATGGACTGGTTGGATCTCCTTGCAGTCCAAGGGACTCTCGAGAGTCTTCTCCAACACCACAGTTCAAAAGCATCAATTCTTCAGCGCTCAGCTTTCTTCACAGTCCAACTCTCACGTCCATACATGACCACTGGAAAAACCATAGCCTTGACTAGATGGACCTTTGTTGGCAAAAGAATGTCTCTGCTTTTGAATATACTGTCTAAGTTGGTCATAACTTTCCTTCCAAGGAGGAAGCGTCTTTTAATTTCATGGCTGCAGTCACCATCTGCAGTGATATTGCAGCCTCAAAAAATAAAGTCTGACACTGTTTCCACTGTTTCCCCATCTATTTCCTATGAAGTGATGAGATGAGATGCCATGATCTTAGTTTTCTGAATGTTGAGCTTGAAGCCAACGTTTCACTCTCCTCTTTCACTTTCATCAAGAGGCTTTTTAGTTCCTTTTCACTTTCTGCCATAAGGGTGGTGTTATCTGCATATCTGAGGTTATTGCTATTTCTCCCAGCAATCTTGATTCAAGCTTGTGCTTCTTGCAGCCCAGCATTACTCATGATGTACTCTGCATAAAGGTTAAATAAGCAGGGTGACAATATACAGCCTTGATGTACTCCTTTTCCTGTTTGGAACCAGTCTGTTGTTCCATATCCAGTTTTAACTATTGCTTCCCGACCTGAACAGGTTTCTCAAGAGGCAGGTCAGGTGGTCTGGTGTTCCCATCTCTTTCAGAATTTTCCACAGTTTATGTGATCCACACAGTCAAAGACTTTGGCATAGTCAATAAAACAGAAGTAGATGTTTTTCTGGAACTCTCTTGCTTTTTCCATGATCCAGCAGATGTTGGCAATTTGATCTTTGTTTCCTCCGCCTTTTCTAAAACCAGCTTGAACATCTGGAAGTTCACGGTTCACATATTGCCGAAGAGAATTGGCTTGGAGAATTTTGAGCATTACTTTGCTAGCGTGTGAGATGAGTGCAATTGTGTGATAGTACGAGCAGTCTTTGGCATTGTCTTTCTTTGGGATTGGAATGAAAACTGACCTTTTCCAGTCCTGTGGCAACTACTGAGTTTTCCAAATTTGCTGGCATATTGAGTGCAGCACTTTCACAGCATCATCTTTCAGGATTTGAAATCGCTCAGCTGGAATTCCATCACCTCTACTAGTTTTGTTTGTAGTGATGCTTTCTAAGGACTAGTTGAATTCACATTCCAGGATGTCTGGCTCTAGGTGAATGATCACACCATCATGATTATCTTGGTCATGAAGATCTTTTTTGTACAGTTCTTCTGTGTATTCTTGCCACTTCCTCTTAATATCTTCTGCTTCTGTTAGGTCCATACCATTTCTGTTCTTTATCAAGCCCATCTTTGCATGAAATGTTCCCTTTGTTTCTCTAATTTTCTTGAAGAGATCTCTAGTCTTTTGCATTCTGTTGTTTTCCTCTATTTATTTGCATTGATCACTGAGGAAGGCTTTCTTATCTCTCCTTGCTATTCTTTAGAACTCTGCATGCAGATGCTTATATCTTTCCTTTTCTCCTGCTTTAGATGATCCTAAATAGATTTAGAAATATCCATTGTCCATCTTCTATTTCTACACATAAATTTACAGAGGAAAAGATCTAAGATTCGTGTCTTGCGATTCACACTTGTTGAAACTAGTCCAGTGAACTGGAGTGGCATTTACTAATGTATCTTAAAGAAATGAGAGGAACAAGTGTCTCAGTCAGACTTGACTTGCATCAAGGACCAGAGGCTGAGGACACTGAATAGAGCTAATAATATGTAAAGCAGCAGACTCTGGAACCTGTCCAAACCAACAAAGCTGGAAGCTAAATTATGACCCAGGAATATGTCTGTGTGAGGACATGGGGCTTGCTTAGTACAGAAATTTAACTCTCCAGTTCAATAGCATATATGGCAGAGACTAGAAAATCAAAATTACAATTTAACTTTTTCAAACCTTTCTAGATTTGCTATCCCTGAATTTCACAGAGTAAAATGGGAGACTTCATCTTTTGTTTACCTTCTCAGATTTGTTTCTCATATACCTCCCATACTGTGAGCACCTCTCCACATGGATAGATAACTGATATTTAAAGGTTTGTGCATTGACTCTAATTGTGATTTTTCACCTCTGATATTACATTCTAATTCCCATATATTACAGGACTCTGGTGTAATAATGGGACACAAGCTAAGCTTGAAGTAGATTTTCCCTGACTAAGCAGAATGCTGTCAAGAAATGACCTATTTGTCAATTTGAAGTTTCTTCTGTTGCCTTTGCAAAATGACTAGCTTCTGAAATGGAAACCAGGCACCAAGAAGGACAACAGAGGACATTGGTTACTCTGTTAAGGGTACTCTGTTAAGTGTAATCTGATTTTTGTCAAGAAGTGATACTGAGGTTCTGGTCTCAGGAATGTTGCAGACAGGACACAGGCATGAACATGGACTAAGGGGTATGTGTCCTCAGGAAGTCAGTTGTGTTTGCCCCAAGGAGCTCTGGTGGTGAAATCAAGAGCTTTTATCACACTAGGAAGTTGAAGTTTTGGGAACCCAAGTGCTACTGCTTTGTGGTCCTCCTTCCAACATCCATTCCTTTCACTCTCTCTTTTAGTTAATACCTAAGGAATGATATTTTTATCTTGGTTACTAATGTGCAAGTGGTGCAAGTAAAGATTAGTGTTTTTAAAAATCATTCACACTTATCAAAAATTACTCTGAAGACAGTAGTTACATGAGCTTTTCTGCTGGGGTCCAGCCCCCGCAGGATCCAGGGGAACCCTCAGGAGAAATGGCATCGGCGAATGATTTAGAGAGAGATAAAGATAGAATGTTGTAGATAAGAAAATAGAGGAGAGAAAGAGGCTGATATTCCTTAGTTTACACAGAAAGCCAATAAAGCCCCAAGACAAGGAGCTTGCTCTGTTCACGGAGGCTGCAGGTGCCCTCCTGGTCTCCCGAGGGAGTGAAGATGCAGAACGCCTTCCCATTCGGGTCTTAGAAACCCAGGCAGATAAGTGAATGCAGAGAGCCTCTATCCTCCAAGGGATCAGCCTGAAAAAGAGAGTAAGAGAGAGAAAGAAAGAAAAAAAGAAAGACACAGGGTGACCAAGCTTTGGTGAGTGAGGCCTATTACTTTATCTTCAAAAGGGACTTTTATACCTTGACTTGTACATAGAGGGAAATGGAAGATGCAAAGTCACGCAGAATCAGCCCAAAACTTCAGCAGTTTTGGCCTTATTGAAACCAAGATATTTCTCTGCATACCTTTCCCACAAATGATGTTGTGCACATTATCTTCTGGCCTTGGAGGCCTGTGAACATTTTATGACCCTCTTTTGATAAAGGCTGCTCAACCAGAAAACTTATTTTCCCTTGAAATGTTTTTTCTTTATATTTCTAATCTATGTCAGCCTCAGAAAATGCTAAACAGAGTTACATTTCTCACAGAGCAAAGGTGCAGTGAGTTAAACAAAGAAAGAACCAATTAGCTCAAAGGTCTGATGTGGTTAATTTCAAGGCTACACTTGTTTTTCTTACTTTCCAACTATGTTAACTAGTGCACTCCCAGGTGCACAGTGGATAAGAGATATGGGAACTTAGCAACAAGCATTGGCCCAATAATGGAATCCTACATCAGCACTACTCTAATAGTTTTTAACTCTTTGAAAGGCTCTATGTTTTAGGCTTCTCATGCCTCTCACAGCTAGGAGGCTGTGAATAATCACATGTGTAGCTGCAAGAGTGGATAAACCTGCCAAGCAAGCTAGAATGCTAACAGAGGGGGTTTGGTTTGAAATATCCCTCTCATGTCCAGGAGACTTATTAGCTAGAGCCCTAAGTTGATTTTCTCCAGAGAAACGTGGTCGGGGATAGCCCCCTGTTAATGTCAGAGGAGTTGGTGAAAGGTACAAAATAGTAAGACAGACAGATTTTGGTTTGGGGGTAGATGCTCAAGCTGGTCTAGGGAGCCCCTAGAGTCCTGAAGCCTTGCTTATCAGGTCTCTTCCACATGACCTTGTCATGGATGGGATGGCCCGTGCTGGCTCCCAGCACTTTTCTGTCAATATAAGCAGGTTAGGCCAAAAGGGAAAGATTGTTTTTCTGTCTCAGAATTCTGGTAAAAGAAATACAGGCTACCCAGTCATGGTAAATATTTTAGTTGCATTAATTATTTTTCCTGTGCCATGAAGAAAGCTCATAAGTGATATATAGTGGTCATATCAACAAATATTTATAAAGTTCCTACTCAGTCACATTTTACAAAGAATTCCAAGTATGCTTTTTTTCCCCCCTGTAATTAAGTTTTGTGCAGTTCTATTGAATGAGGAAAATAGCTCAATTTTGACTTTTCCTTTTTTATAACTTATAGAAATGACCATCATGCTGGAATGTTCTCCTAGAAATCAATTAATGCTATGAAATTATTTTCTCATGTACAAAATAGAACTAGACATTGCTTATCCAGGTCTTAGTAACCTACAAATCATACCCATGATCCAAAACATATCACAGAATCAAACATAACTAGTCATCACTATGAATATTTGATAGATGACTTTTATTCTTAGAAACAATCTATTTAATTATATACTATAGCCAGCAGTGTACTTTCATTCTGCAGGTCTGTGATTGTCAAATAATGGCAACACCCTGTTTATTTAAGTTATATGCAGATTACATCATGAGTAACACTGGGCTGGAAGAAGCCCAAGCTGGAATCAAGATTGCCGGGAGAAATAGCAATAACCTCAGATATGCAAGTGAAACCACCCTTATGGCAGAAAGTGAAGAGGAACTAAAAGCCTCTTGATGAAAGTGAAAGAGGAGAGTGAAAAAGTTGGCTTCAAGCTCAACATTTAGAAAACGAAGATCATGGCATCTGGTCCCATCACTTCACGGGAAATAGATGGGGAAACAGTGGAAACAGTGTCAGACTTTATTTTTTTGGGCTCCAAAATCACTGCAGATGGTGATTGCAGCCATGAAATTAAAAGATGCTTACTACTTGGAAGGAAAGTTATGACCAACCTAGATAGCATATTGAAAAGCAGAGACATTCCTTTGCCAACAAAGGTCCGTCTAGTCAAGGCTATGGTTTTTCCAGTAGTCATGTATGGATGTGAGAGTTGGACTGTGAAGAAAGCTGAATGCCAAAGAATTGATGCTTTTGAACTGTGGTGTTGGAGAAGACTCTTGAGAGTCCCTTGGACTGCAAGGAGATCCAACCAGTTCATCCTAAAGGAGATCAGTCCTGAGTGTTCATTGGAAGGACTGATGCTGAAACTGAAACTCCAATACTTTGGCCACCTCATGCGAAGAGTTGACTCATTGGAAAAGACTCTGATGGTGGGAGGAATTGGGGGCAGGAGGAGAAGGAGACGACAGAGGATGAGATGGCTGGATGGCATCACTGACTCGATGGACGTGAGTCTGAGTGAACTCCGGGAGTTGGTGATGGACAGAGAGGCCTGGTGTCCTGCGATTCATGGGGTCACAAAGAGTCAGACATGACTGAGCGATTGAACTGAACTGAACTGAATACTTTAATCTGTTCTGTATAATATACATGAAGTCCACAAAAGCAGCTAGGTTATAAATTTGGCCATAACCAATATATTAATTCAAACATTTTTTAAAAATTTTTTATTTAATGATAACTTTCCTTGCCTGATTTGGGAAAGTTCTTTTCAGAGTAATTTGGATGACAGTCCTAGGAAGTTTACATGAATTTCTTTTTCCTTTATTTTTTTTTTCCTGTGTTGAACAGGGCATCCAAAATAATTCTGTTCACCTTAGTTTTGTGCATAAAATATCAGGGACACCTTTACTATTGTGGATAAACTTTTAGTGATTCCTTTGTTAACAGTAATATCAAAGCATTATTATTATTTTTTTAATTTTTATTTTATTTTATTTTTTAAAAATATTTTATTTTTACTTTATTTTACTTTACAATACTGTATTGGTTTTGCCATACATTGACATGATTTTTTATAGTGAAAAAATAGAAAAACATAAATGTCAAAATGAAATGATTAACTAAATGAATTACATAACAGGAAAGTTCTATAGATATTAAAAATGATATTATAGAAGCATTTTTTGTTAATACTGAAAAATTATCATATGTTTTTAAGTAAAAAGCATAAATTGCAAAATAATATAGCATAAAATTATATAGGTTATATAATAAGAAGACTACTCAACAAGAGAATAACTAATATAGTGGTTTTTCTAATTGTATTATTTTAGTTTTATTTTGCCAGTCTGAATCTGAATAACAAAAGAAAACTGTTAAAGAATATGCTTTATCCTGTGATAAGAAAAAAAAAGAAAATTTAGAACTTCTTTCCAAATCCCAGGATTTTTGTGACTTATTTTAAATTACACTATTAGAAACTCCTTTTATATGTATCTTTACATTCTTGAGGACCTATTATTTATGGATTGAACTGCTGACAGCTGAGTTGTTGGAGGAAAGCATATTTGTAGTGTAATTTTTGATGTAAATCTCATCCAATACAAGGGAAATTATATGAAAAGAGAATTTATAGAAGGACAAATACAAATGGTGACCAATGATATGAAAATTAAGTCAAAGTAACATGAATTTTAGACTTAACAGATATGTGTAAAGTTAATGAATCTGATGTATCAGGTTTTGGTAAGGGTAAGGGAAACAAGTGCTCTCATGTATAGCTGAAGGGGATATCAATTGGTGCAGGGTGTTATTTTTAAAGGAAATGAATAGGACTGATCTTTCCTTATATTATCTTGGGTTCTTCAAAACCACATTTTGAACCTACTAAGGCATCCCCACCTTTATCTCCAGAATAGACAAAGACTTGAGAGTTGCTTTTATTTTCACATCCATTTTCCTTTCTCAAAACGCTCTTAATCTAACTGTGCAAAGAAGGTCTATATTCTATTTGTTCTATAGGGACCCTAGAATTTGGATAGGCTTTTACATGTCAGTTTTGCTGTGTAATAACCTTAAAGTATCAGAGGATTACATCATGAACCTCATGGGCCCATGAGTCAGCTGGAGGGGATCTGTGTAAGCCTGCACTTCAAGTTCCGGTCTGCTGCACGTTTTTTCTTTCTTTCTTGACCTGGGTACCCTGGGCTATTTCTTCTTGTGGCTGATCGTGAGAAGGCAGAGGTAAGGGGCAAGCCAATCCATGCATGCACATTTAACCTCTGCTACCATCATGTCCACTAACATTCCACTGACCAAAGCAGAAAACATATCCCAGCCCAGAATTCATTTGGATTTGAAATAAACTCTGCCTAACAACAACTCTTAGTGGAAGGTACCCCAAATTCATACAGCAAGGGTAAGGCATGTGTATTAACACCAGTCCATTTTAATAGCTTGAGTGGTAAGAAGGCATTTCTCCTGCAGTAAAAGGATTTGCTTTAAAAAGAATTCCCTAGTGGGTCTCCAAATATACATTTTGAGATCATACTGGTTTCATTATTGTGGTGAATAAAATTATTTTTCATGTGAAATTTTTTTTTTAATGGTCAAAATTATGAACATAAGGAACCATGGCTGCTCTTGTATATTTTACCAATCACCTTCTCATAAATTATTTTTCTATTCGATTCTCATAATCACTCTAAGCTTTATTATTTTGAGTACACTGAATAGTTAAAGGATTTGGTGGAATTCAATAGTTGAGACCTTTAGCAATGCATAGCATACCATGTAGCTACTCCTGCATGTGACTTTTTAAAAATTGTCTTTCCCAAGGTCACAGACTTAATATGTGGCAAAACCAGTGTTGGAACACTGTGTCCTTTCTCCCAATTCTGCCAAAACACATCTTCTGCAATCAGTGTCCAACAAATGGTCTGACTTTTCTAAAGGCCTCTTCTAAAACCACATTAAAAAGAAATTAGCTTAAAGGTGTAATCAGGTTAAATCCTGACCTTATGATTGAAGAGGCTTGTTCAGATGGCCAGACCCACATGGCTCAGGGAGTTTAGGCACCAGAAACATTTTCTGTGAGAATGACAATGAATAAATATTTACCCGAAATTTGGGCCAAGCCATTATCTGACTGCTTCATTGCTTTTGCCATTATCTCTCCTTATTTGCATCTCTCCTCATTTAATTTAGGAGAAATAAAATTAAGAAGCCTCAGTGTAACCTCAGACAGGGGCAAATATATTTGTGCCAAGTACTACTTTTATTACTTTGAACTTACTGTACCTGAGACTATAGAATAAGGAGGTTTATTTATCTACCAATGACTGGATTTGTGAAGTGACATAGACCATAGAGATCAGTGAGGTGGCTGTTTTTATTAAAATTACCTTGGAACAGCATTAATTTAAATAAGCCTAACCCAAGCCTTATAACTGGAAAGTATAGGATTTTAGGATTTCATTTTTAAGAATTAAATTTAGACTACGATTTAAAAAAAAAAATCAAATGATCTTTCTGTGCCTTACAGTGTGTGTGTTAAGAAGCATTGATGTTTCAGTTCTTTTCAGGAGAAAGTTTTCTTCCCTCTTTTAATGAAGAACATTAAAATATATAATGGCTGAGATAGCTCATTTTGTTTTACTTAGTAAATGCTGCACATTTGAAATAAAAGGAAATAGAATATAAAAGCTATTCTTAATTCTATCTTTCATTGTTGAACAAAAACAGGAGAAAAGATGATTCTGATGTTATTAATGAAAAATTTGTTAAGAAAAAGAGACTGTAAAAGTAAGATACATTTTTGGTTTCCTAAAACTCTTCTAAAGTAAATGAAAACGTTTTCTTTAGGATACAAATTTATAATCTTCCACCTATAACTATTTCAAGCTTTTAGGACCTGGAAAAAGTTAGTAAATTCTTTGTTGTACCAATGTCTAAAAGATATCCAAAATAAGAGTGAGCCAGAATGTGCCTACTTCTAAATATTCTATTTTAAAAGCAGAAATGTGATTCTTTAGGAAATCACATATTTCCATCTTTCATCTTGAATGACAACAATAGGAAAAGCCAGGCTTACAAAAAAATATTACCACTAATAGCGAAGGATATTTCTAATTAAGAGATCACTTCCATTATGGAAAATCCTCAGAAGTACATTTTGCTATTAAATACTCACTTTGCTTTCAATAATGGTTTTAAAAGCCATGTATAAGATGTATGAAGTCATCCTTAGAAACGACTGTATGCTCAGCAAAATTAGAAGCACGCAGTGGTCATAATAGATCAGGGAGGCTTCCTGAAGGGAACAAAAGCAGCTCGGCAGGAAGTAGATTCTTGAAAACAGCAATTTAAAGTTTACAGGCTTAGGTTGAGGCTTTTAAGAGGCACTTCCACACTAGGTGTACCATTAATCCTTTATTAGGCAGTGGAAATGCATTGCACTGAAGAGGCTGTTTCCCCAGTTAAGCAAACATATTTTTTTTCCTCACCAAGTCAGTTAAATAGTTTTTCCTATGTAAATATTTTGGAGGAAGTAACTGGCCTTTTATTAAGGATTTTTAATAGAACTCTCTTCTTTGTTTGTCCTGTAGGACCAACTGCAGATATATCAACTCAGCATGAGGGTATTGAGGAGAATAAAGAAGGAAGATCTTGGACAATAGTATTAAGAGGGACAAGAAATGAGAAAGAATCTAAAAAATAAAGGTTGGCTGTTGGAGAATAGGATGGAGAAGCATCTTTCAGGAGAATGGGCAGCCATAAGAATGGAGAGAAAAGGCTCAGTGAGGTTCTGAGCTAGTTGGCTGAAAGGAAGTCATTCAGTCAAGAATGCATATTCCTGTGTTCAGTTCAGTTCAGTTCAGTTCAGTTGCTCAGTCGTGTCTGACTCTTTGTGACCCCATGAATCGCAGCACGCCAGGCCTCCCTGTCCATCACCAACTCCTGGAGTTCACTCAGACTCACGTCCATCAAGTCCGTGATGCCATCCAGCCATCTCATCCTCTGTCGTCCCCTTCTCCTCCTGCCCTCAATCCCTCCCAGCATCAGAGTCTTCTCCAATGAGTCAATTCTTCGCATGAGGTGGCCAAAGGACTGGAGTTCCAGCTTTAGCATCAGTCCTTCCAAAGAAATCCCCGGTTGCTCTCCTTCAGAATGGACTGGTTGGATCTCCTTGCAGTCCAAGGGACTCTCAAGAGTCTTCTCCAACACCACAGTTCAAAAGCATCAATTCTTCAGTGCTCAGCCTTCTTCACAGTCCAACTCTCACATTCATACATGACCACAGGAAAAACCATAGCCTTGACTAGTCCTCTTCACTTTCTGCCATAAGGGTGGTGTCATCTGCATATCTGAGGTTATTGATATTTCTCCCAGCAATCTTGATTCCAGCTTGTGTTTCTTCCAGTCCAGTGTTTCTCATGATGTACTCTGCATACAAGTTAAATAAGCAGGGTGACAATATACAGCCTTGACGTCCTCCTTTTCCTATTTGGAACCAGTCTGTTGTTCCATGTCCAGTTCTAACTCTTGCTTCCTGACCTGCATACAGATTTCTCAAGAGGCAGGTTAGGTGGTCTGGTATTCCCATCTCTTTCAGAATTTTCCACAGTTTATTGTCATCCACACAGTCAAAGGCTTTGGCATAGTCAAGAAAGCAGAAATAGATGTTTTTCTGGAACTCTCTTGCTTTTTCCATGATGCAGCAGATGTTGGCAATTTGATCTCTGGTTCCTGTGCTTTTCTAAAACCAGTTTGAACATCAGGAAATTCACGGTTCATGTATTGCTGAAGCCTGGCTTGGAGAATTTTGAGCATTACTTTACTAGCGTGTGAGATGAGTGCAATTGTGCGGTAGTTTGAGCATTCTTTGGCATTGCCTTTCTTTGGAATTGGAATGAAAACTGACCTTTTCCAGTCCTGTGGCCACTGCTGAATTTTCCAAATTTGCTGGCATATTGAGTGCAGCACTTTCACATCATCCTCTGTGTTAGAGGACAACTTTGTAAGCCAATGAGTGGCTGGATGGCTCATTGGCCAGATGTTACACCCTTGGTGGCTCCTGAGAGTGACCTAAAAATCCGAGAAAGGATAGAATGAATCCAGATGATTCCTTCCCAACCACAATATCCTGCTTTGACTTAGTCTTTCTGAAACACTGTCTTCCAAATATTCTCTCTGACTATCCCTCAGGGACCTTACTATGGCATTATATGTGATGTGTGTTTTCTAAGAATAAGGATGAATTTACTAATGAATTTTAATTTTTCTAGGTTCTACTTATAGTCAACAATTAAAGGCATAAACTTTGAGAGCCAAGAGGAGTTTTTGAGATTATAAGACTAAGCACCACTGAATTTCATAGACATCAGCCTAGATTAAAACATAGTGAACAGGGAATTTATATCTCACCAGCAGAGTGGTCAAACTGACCTGGGTAGACATAAAGAAGATTTTTATTTTAAAGGCAAGCATCTGTGTTTTTCTTTTCTAAGAGTTTTTGAGTGGATCCCCCTCCTCTAATACATGTTTTTTTGATTTTGCTTCTATATCAATACACTAGAATCAAAGGGAGTTCATGAATTAGATCTCTAATGGCAGAAAAAAAGATACTTCAGTTAAAGGTCTCAGAACTTTACTTTTATACCACAACTCTCCATACCTAGCTACCAAAACTCAGAAACTTTTAGATTACCTAACATTTGTATAGTTTTCTTACAAATTTTTTAAAATTAAAAGCCAAGGGCTTCCCAGGTGGCACTACTGGTAAAGAACCCACCTGCCAATGCAGGAGATGTAAGAGACGTAAGTTAAATCCCTGTGTCAGGAAGATCCCCTGGAAGAGGTCACAGTAACCCATTCCAGTATTCTTGCCTGGAGAATACTATGGATAGAGGAGCCTGGTGGGCCACATAGAGTTGCAAAGAATTGGACATGACTGAAGTGACTTAGCATGCACACATAGGCCAAAACATATTGTAGACATGGAATTGTCTCACCCCACTTTGGCTTAAGTTGATCTGTGAACACCCGCTGAAGCCACACTGCCTGGTTTCTACCCTGGCTCACCTCACCTGTAAAGTTCTGGTATTAAAGATCTTGGTGGTAGTGGTGGAGGATGTCCTGGTATTTTACCAGTTGTTTAGACTGCTGGGGACCTGCTTCATGAAAATGGATAGATAAAAGGAGAAAAGTATGCAATTATAAGGCAGAAATAGCTCTGCTGATAATCATTCTTTTGGTTCCTAACACCTTGGCAAGCCTACCTGCACCTTGAATATGTATATATGGGCTTCCCTGGTGGCTCAGATGGTAAAGAATCTGCCTGCAATGCAGGAAACCTGGGTTTGCGGAGAAGACAATGGCTACCCACTCCGTATTCTTGCCTGGAGAATTCCATGGACAGAGGAGACAGGCAGGCTATGTCCATGGGGTCACAAAGAGTCAGATATGACTGAACAACTAACACACACACACACATATACACACAAACACATATATCCCCTTGAAAGCTGAATGATGTATTCATACTGTGTACAAAAGGTATGGAAGTAGGAATCAGTTTGTCCCTCTGGAGAAGAATAGTTTATCCTTGACATTGTTTAGAATTTGTAGATGTGTGGTTATCATAATAAGAAACCCAGTTTTAGCTGATATTGTTTATTTCTTTTCTCTAAAGACAGTGAATCCACAGTTGGTATGTTACTGGTGATAACTTATACAAACATAGAGAAAATATATATCAGATCTTTTTATATGGCATATTTATTTAAAGCTTACATCCTGAGCACATTATATCTATAACATATTCCAATGTGCAGTGATTAAATGTGTATGTTTTTAAAGTTTGCATAAATAAACATGCAGACCGCAAGACTACCATAGACCATATTTGACATCAGTCTAATAAAGAAGATGTAAGAAAGGAACCATATCTTGCTAACAGAGCAAACTTAGATATTTCTATAGGAGTCTTTGTAACATTTCATGCAGTCAGCTGGAAGTTACCTCCTTCTAGCCAGCTGGAAGTCACCTCCTTCTAGATGATAGCTCAGGTACAAGGAAATGAGATTCATGTTGGGTAAGTGCCAGAACCTCCCTTACTTAGATGTCTCATGTTCCAGAAAAGTCTAAATATTTCATTTTATCTCATGGGCATTGCTTCCAGGGGAAATTAAAGAACCGTGTCTGGACATAACAGTCATCATTCTTAGGGAAACCCAAATCATGTGTCTGCATGGGCTGTTCTCATCAGGAATGAGTAGTACTTCTTTTCAATTCCTCCCAGTCCAGATGAGGTCTATCAATTAGGGATCATTTTACCACAATCAGTATTGTCTTATGATAGAGCTGGCATTCTACCTTTATCTGATCCTTAGAAAGTGAAGTTGCTCAGTCGTGTCCAACTCTTTGAGACCCGTGGACTCTAGCCCACCAAGCTCCTCCGTCCATGGGATTCTCCAGGCAAGAATACTGGAGTGGGTTGCCATTTCCTTTGGGTCCTTAGAGAAACAAAATAGGGAGTAAATCAAAGGTCAAATTCTCATGAAGTAGGGAAAGAGGTTTTGTTAAATCAGTGCCACATTGGGTCATAGACAGTCAAATTTGGCCACTTAAGTCAGTGACTGTGTCTGATTAAAACAATAATTTATTTTCTCAGTTGGATTATTACCTGTTGATAGACTCAGCTTAGACATGATAGGCAAAAATATATATTTTATTTATTCATCATTATCTTTTTTTCTTATTTTCAAACCTTATTTTTTGGCTGTACACAATTGGCTTTATCCTAAGTGCATCCAAATAATATTTTGGGAAAATGTACAAAAATAGTATTTTTCTTTTAGTGACTAAAACATATTTAATTTATTAGAATGACTTATTGGGTTTTTTCCCTCTCCTGTAATATCATAAGAGTTGCTACATGATGATCAAAATGTAAGATTAGTCTGCAATAGAGAGTCTGAAATCAGTGTGCAAATATTCAGTGCTTTAGGCATATGGACCTCTTAGGAATTTTTATGTTTACATACAAATTTTCTGAAATAATGCTGCTTTTTATAAATATTGTTAAGGCAAATATTTTACTCCAGCCAGTTATGGAAGCAAAATGATTGTGAAATATTTTCATTGATCTTCCTTCCTACTAGAAGAAATAGAAATTCTTGCATTCCTTTCATTTACAAGTGAACCTAACATTGGGATTCGTAGGCTCCAGAACATCATGTAAGCCCCAGTGGGATGATTCTCTTAGAAAAGGCAGCACTTATCGAACACCTGTTATTGGAGCCCTGT
The DNA here is from genome assembly GCF_014754425.2 of Oryx dammah. Taxonomy (NCBI): domain Eukaryota; kingdom Metazoa; phylum Chordata; class Mammalia; order Artiodactyla; family Bovidae; genus Oryx; species Oryx dammah. The sequence goes on from NW_024070209.1 coordinate 16,460,585, forward strand.
GCCCACTTTGACACCATAATGCTAAATATTTAAGAAATTTAGACATGAGGCATTCTATGAAGGGGCTTCCCCAGTGGCTCAAATGGTGAAGAATCTGCCTGCTATGCTGGAGACCTGGGTTTGATCTCTGGGTTGGGAAGATACCCTGGAGAAGGTCATGGCAATCCACTCCGGTATTCTTGCCTGGAGAATCCTCATGGACAGAGGAGCCTGGTGGGCTACAGTCCATGCGGTTGCAAAAAGTCAGACATGATTGAGCAATTAAGCACAGCAGACATGCTGAGAAAATTAAAATATAATGTTAGAAAAAGATGGAAGGATAGGAATTATTTAGTCTGAGATGGATAAAAAGTGAAAAAGTAACCAACCTGACATATACAAATCTGAACATTTTAAGTTTTATAATTTCCTAAAATTTGTAATGAAGAGTGCTGTGTTCTTTACACAGAGAACAATTATTTTATGTGCTCCTTATGTTATCAGAACTAGACATAGGTGCATTTGTTGAAAGTGATGTAAGTAATTGTAAAATTTGTCCACTACGCTTGAATATTGCCCTCTGTTAGGGTGAAGTGTATTCATGTTACACTTGTATTGACAAATAAAACTTAATGGAAAAAGATAAATTCAAATCAGAATGGAATTTTTTCTCCCTCCCTGACCATTAGAGGATTATGTAAGATAGCATATAATTGATTGTGAATATGTGGTGAAGCTGCTCTAAAATACATGGCATCAAGAAGTATCTTAGGAAGGTTTGTTCTTCAAGTTGGTCTTTTCCATCTCTGGGAATAAGTTAACAGGGAAATTAAGATATGCATCACAAAATACAATGTACCACTGAAGTCTGTAATGGACATCTCCCTATCAGAAATTTAATGTTACAAATTGTGTTTGTAGGGAATGATAAATGTCTCCATTACTCATGTAGAAAATGTTCCATTTGTACAAAATATGACAGCTTGCTAAGATCTTTTCATTTACTTGATTTTATCTGATTAATTACTTCTTGAATGGCCATTTTATTTTTGAATATTTTTCTAAAATTAGATTTTAATTAGTCTGAAGCTTAAAAGGAGCCAATGGCTACTAAAATATGAATTGAGCACCACGAAGTAAAATATTCTCTCTAGGATAAGGGAGATAATAGTCTCATTATGTTTTGTACTAATGAGAAGCTTTCTTAAGAACTATGTTTAAATGAGGTCAGTTAAATTACGTTGGGTTCAGAATATCGCTGTCACAATGATGAAGAATCTAGAAATTATCTAAATTTAGAGATGTTTGAGGCAGTTAACCTGAAGAATTAGAAGACAGAGTTCAAAGCAATCACTGTTGTTGAAAAGTGACAGGGGCAGCCTGGAAAGGAAAGAACCAGTAAGAAGAAGATCCAAGTTTTGTATATAAACTCTGTCCAAATCTTTGGCTGACCCTTGATATATGGATGGAAAAGACTACAAGTAAGCTAGCTAAGGACAAAAGGTCTGAACTAAGATTTGAGATGTTAAGTGAGAGATAAGAGTTTTCTATTTAAGTATGCCAAGGAAATTAGAAAGGAAAAACCAAATTAAAACTAAAAGGCAATGTTCTCCAGAGGAATATAACAGAATCTAGTCTCTACAACTTACAAACCTGAAACTAACAGGTCAATTCCAGAATGACCCAGATGTAACAATAAGCAAATATGTTAAAGCTATGATAACTGTAGGGCTTCCCTGTGCTCAGTGGTAAAGCATACGCTTACATTGCAGGAACCACAGGAGACAGGGGTTTGATTCCTGGGTTAGGAATATTCCCTGGAGAAGAAAACGGCAACCTACTTCAATATTATTGCCTGGAAAACCTCATGGACAGAGGAGCCTAGTGGCTATAGTCCATGGAGTCACGAAGAATTGAACATAACTGAGCACACTTTCTTATTTTTATTTTTGATAACTGTACTAAAGGTCATAAAGGAAAACATGCTCACACTAAATTAAAAATTAGGAAGTCTAAGTAGAGAAATATAAAGTATAAATAGAACCAAATAGAAATTCTAGAAATAAAAATGCCATATTCTCAATAATGAAATAGTATACTTTCAGAATCTCTAGTTGCTTATTACTCATTTTACTATTAGGAGTTTTGGTAATATTTTGACTGTGTTTGACTCAGGAACCCTCAACTCTTGTAAGATATTCATAGATCCTGAGTTGTTTATATTGCATAAATAATAATGCAAAATAGCAAATTAATACCTGGCTGATCACTTTTAATCATGATTTCTTATATCTTTTAGTCAACTGTGGTAGAGCAAATAGCTTAGGCTCAAAGAGAAACAGAACCCTTCATTGCCTCCATAAATCTCAATTTTAATAATAGCTATCCTTTGAGTCTTGAGTGGTGATAATTTATTTTATGTGGTTTCTGTTTATGAGGAGCAGAAAAATAGCAATTTTTTAAAGAGGGTACACTCATTCAAGTGGACAATCAATTTATGGAGTGGAAGAGATTAAAACTTTGAAGTAGAATGAGTGCCTATCAGTAGAGATGATCAGATCATAATTCTGAATATGAACAATTAGTGCAGTGACTTTTCCCTTGTTGAATGGAAGAAGTGAATATAGAGGGGAAAAAGTTTCCTTTTCCACCTGCTAATGCTTGAAACTGAATTCTATATCTACTTACCAATTATAACTCTTCTCTCCAAAGACATCATTGTCCACTTAATCTCTGAATCCATAGTGTTGTCAAAGTTCCCTACTGAGTTTCATGGAACATTAATACTCCGAATCTCCTTCTTTCAATGTTGTTTTAATATATCTCTTAGTAGCCTTGTCTTCCTTGCCTCCAAATGTAGACTATAGCCTTAGATTCGTATTTAATCTTCTGTATTTCTGGCTTATAGTTATTACCTAGGAAGACTCACACATTGTTTTCTCTCATACACTTTCAAGGTTCCAACGAAACTTTCTTAATGAATGGTCCTTAAAAATAGGAATCTCCCAGCTTCTCCTTTTTCTTGAGCCTCAATTTTGAATATATAACTATCTCTTTTCTCTTGGCTCTCCTGATTTTCTTTAGATTTTGTCCCTTCTTGATCCTTTTGATTTCTATCTCTGAGTGGATCTCTCACTTATTTTTAGAGCATACTACTTACCTTCATGAAGCTTCACTCATTCTTAATACACATTATTTTTTATGTATTTGTTGTCTATCACCATCACTCCAACTAAATCATAAGCACCATGATGTCATAGACAATGATTGTTTGTTTTTACCCCATCTCCAGCACACTGATAGATACTGTACTAGACACTGTTATTTGTTGTTAAGAAAATAAATAACTAATGCACAAACTACTTTCATATGAATATATTTTCTATAGGATTATGTTTCTTGAGGCATGTATATGTGTTCTGTTCTTTTTTATTTTTTATATACCTAGTGTCTATTATCATGCTGATACCTGTTACATACTAAACTTACTGGTAAATAAAGTAAAACTTATGAGATAAGAGTATGTGGGTGAAGAGGGACGAAGGGAGTAATCTGACTGAGAAATTATAAAAGAAAAGATTAGGCAAAAAAATCTGCAACTAATTAGAGGCAATTTTATATTATTTCTTATTTCTAATATGAGAGAGAGGAACAGGGATTCAGGCATACTGATTAAGGTAAATTCACATGTTTACTTATCATGAATATGGCAAATCTCAGTTTTAACATAATGTTTTGCATATTTTGCTCATAAAAAGTTAGAATTACTTACACTCAAATTACATGGTAATGTGTACCTCATACTTATAATTAACAAAAGTAGGTGGAAATGTAACTTGTGAATTAAAGGGAAGCTGGGAGTGGTGGGGTGGTGGTGGTATACATAAGTACTGTTTGATAAGACCATTGGCCAAATGGACCTTGTGATTTTTCTTTTTAATTTAGACATTTAAAAAACCATTATTAAAAATATTAAACCTATCACACAATTCAATCATATTTACATGTAAAATCACAAATTTTAAATCAGAAACTTGGTTATTGGTGAACAAAAGAGTATAAAAGTAGAATTTAATCATTTAGAAGCAGAGGATTCTTTTTCCTATTGCCTTAAACAATATTCTCAATCTTCTTACATGAATGAATTTAAGTCAAACAAAATATCTTTTTTTTTTTTCTATTCACTATGAATCTTGAAACTTATATGGAGCTGGATAGAAATGTTTAACCCTGTGTTTCAGGAGAATATACTGTCCATGAAGCCTGATTGGGCATTTCTTTTAGATATCACTTGCTATCAGTCCTCAGTTCTCAGGTCCTGCCTGGAATAACAGTTTCTCGGCTCTGAGTCAGCTGGACATAACGATTTTATCTACTATGGTTCTCTGTTCCCAGTGTGCATCTGTAATCAGAGTATTTCTAATTATCAAATACAATGACCAGATCTGTCACCTAATGTTATCAATGTTTGTGTCCCTGTGAAATTCATATGTTGAAGTCTTAACCCCCAAAGCAGTGATATTGGAATGTGAGGCCTTTGGTAAGCAATTATGTCACGAAATTGGAGATTTCATGAGTGGATTAATGCCATTATTAGAAGAGCTTGCTTTCTACTCTTTGCATGTTATGATACAATAATAAGACAGATATCTGCAAACTAGAAAGTGGGTTCTCACCAGATATTGGGTCTCACCACACTTGGACTTCTCAGTTCCTTGGACTGCAGGAAGTAAGTATTTGCCATTTAAGCCACCCAGTCTGTAGATTATAGCAGTCTGAACTACTGACTAAGACACCCACTTCCCCATTACTGTCTCTTCTATTCTGATTTCTACTCTGAATTCTCTACATATCTTTTTCCATGCTGTCAGACTTAGGGGTTTGGATTTTATTTCTGCCTCCCAATTCAAACTTGATGAACTCTTAACACTTCATACCTTTGACATAGACAAAAGCCTTCTGGAACACTGGCCTATCTTGGATTATCATCTTTGATGAAATTAGGATCATCTCAAGCAACAGAACAGGCCTGACACAGTTGGTTTATCTATGAGGTTAGCTATAAGCTTCCCCTTACAGGTCATCAGTGGGCAGGCATGCAGGGAGAGCTTCTGCTGAGGGCACATCTACCCCAAGAGACTGAATCTGGAGCTTTCTTTCTTGAAAGTTTAGAGCACCCCAGACTAAGACCATTCTACTCTTGGTCTTAAAGAATCAGGATCAGCAAAAATGTGGATCTGTTTCTCTTGAGCGAGGATGGGACACCCTTAAGTCAGTGACCTATATTTATGTCAAGGATGCCTGATATGTTCTCAGGCTGATTTTACTTTTTGTTAATGTTTATATTTTCTTTGACTGAGTGCTCAAAGTTAAGTGCTTTATAAGGCCAGATATAACAATGTAGTAAGTAAAGGAGGGATGCTCAGAGCAGAGCCAACAAAAGAACTATGTTTTTGGATATGTGGCTTTGAAATGCGACAGCCACTGTTTAGCCACAGCCAGTTTTGCTTGTTTGCTATTGCTTTTGTTTTCTACTAGTCATTTTTTTTTAAAGAAGATATATATCTGAACTTTTGTGAGAGATTCTCCAAATCGTTTTTATTTTAATCGCCCTTGACTTGTTTTTTTTTCTTCCAATTTTATTGGGATATAATTGACATACAGCACTGAAAAACTTTTAGGTATACAGAGTAATGATTTGACTTACATACATCATGAAATGATTACCACAGTGTTTTGTGAATATCCACCTCATGTAGATACAACATTAAATAAATAGAAAAAATGCGTTTTTCCTTGTGATGAGAATTCTTAGGATTTACTCTCTTAGTAACTTTAATATATAACATAAAGTTGTTTTTATTTATCATGTTGTGCCTTACATCCACAGTATTTATTTGTCTTTTAACTGGACATTTGTACCTTGTAACTGCCTTTGTCTAATTTCCCCCCTACTCCCCTCATCTCTAATAGCCACAAATCTGATCTCTTTTTCTATGAATTTGTTTGTTTTTGAAGTATAATTGACCTATAACACTATGTTAGTTCTGGGTACACAGCATAGTGATTCAATGTCTTTGTGGGTTTTCCTGGTGGCTCAGCTGGTATCTGCCTGCAGTGTGGGAGACCTGGGTTTGATCCCTGGGTTTGGAAGATCACTTGGAGAAGGGAAAGGTTACCCACTCCAATATTTGACCTACAACATGATGTTAGTTCCAGGTACACAGATAAGTGATTCAATGTCTCTGTACATTTTAAAATGATCACTGTGATAAATCCTATTACCATCTGTCATCATACAAAGATATAATTATTAACTACTTTGCCCACAATCCATACCAGTGAGTCATTTATTTTGTAACTGAAAGTCTGTACCTTTCAACTTCCTCACCTATTTCTCTCCAGCCTCACCTTCCTTCAGTCTGGCAACTGCCAGTTTATTCTGTGTATCTATGACTGTTTTCCTGTTTAGTTATGTTTATTCACTTATTTTGTTTTTTAGTTAGAGAACTAAGTGAAATCATACAGTATTTGCTTTTCTCTGATTTATTTCACTTACATAATACACTCTAAGTCTATCCATGTTGTCACACAGATAGCAAGATTCCATTCTTTTTTATGGGTTTTATATATACATACACACACACACACACACACACACACACACATATATGCAATGGACATAAAGGTGCACATGTCTTTAATTTTCTGTTTTTACCTTTGTTTGTTTTTGGAAAATACCCAGGAGTAGAATTGCTAGAGGATAGGTAGTTCTATTTTTAATTTTGGGGGGAACTTTCTTACTGTTTTCCTTAGAAGCTACACCAATTTACATTCCCACCAATAGAGCTCAAGGGTTCCCTTTTCTTTACATCCTCACTGGCACTTGTTATTGTTTTGATAATAGCCATTCTGACTGGTGTGAGGTGGTATTTCATTGTGGTTTTGATTGGTGTTTCCCTGACAATTACAGAATTGAGCACCCTTTCATGTGCTTGTTGGCTATATAGTCTATTCATGTCTCTGCCCATTTTTAAAATTGAGTTGTTTGTTTTTTTGATGTTGAGTTGGATGAGTTTTTTAAATATTTTGGATATTAATTCCTTGTCAGATGTATCACTCACAAATATTTTTTCCATCTGTATGTTGCCTTTTTGCTTTGTTGATATTTTCTTTTACTGTGCAAAAGGTTTTAGTTTGATGTAGCTGTATTTATTTAGCTTTGCTTTTGTTTCCCTTGCCTGAAGAGATATATCAAAAAATGTTGGTAAGACAGATGTCAAGTAGTGTACTGCCTATGTTTTCTTGAAGTTTTACGGCTTCAGTTCAGTCAGTTCAGTCGCTCAGTCGTGTCCGACTCTTTGCCACCCCATGAATCGCAGCACGCCAGGCCTCCCTGTCCATCACCATCTCCCGGAGTTCACTCAGACTCACGTCCATCGAGTCCGTGATGCCATCCAGCCATCTCATCCTCGGTCGTCCCCTTCTTCTCCTGCCCCCAATCCCTCCCAGCATCAGAGTCTTTTCCAATGAGTCAACTCTTCGCATGAGGTGGCCAAAGTGCTGGAGTTTCAGCTTTAGCGTCATTCCTTCCAAAGAAATCCCAGGGCTGATCTCCTTCAGAATGGACTGGCTGGATCTTCTTGCAGTCCAAAGGACTCTCAAGAACTTCAGGTCTTATGTTTAAGTCTTTATCTATCTTGAGTTTATTTTTCTATATGTTGTAAGAAAGTAGTCCAGTTTGATTCTTTTGTATGTCCAGTTTTCCCAACATGACTTATTGAAGAGGTTGTTTTTTCCTCATTGTATATTTTTGCCTCCTTTGTTGTAGATAATTTTCCATATAAGTGTGGGTTCCTTTCTAGGCTCTCTATTCTGTTCCATTGGTCTATGTGTCTGTTTTTGTGCTAGAAATTCCTTGATTTTAAAATGTTCAGAACTTGATCATGTTAAAACAAATTCCAGGGTTAAGTAAAGCTTGTGGGAAGGACCTGTCTGGCCACTAGGTTACCATGTCTCCTAGAAGTCTGATACATGGCACAGGGAGAATGTGGAGTACAGTGGTCTTCAATTTGAGCATGATACTGCTTTCATCGACTGGACCTCTCAATCTTGGTCCCAGGCAGTCCAAAGCCAGCATTCTATTTTAGCCTCAGAGAAGTTACTATGCTCTTTGGGGAGGTCACTACCCTTGAAACCTTAATCTTAATGGCACTTAATGACAAGAAGACCAGCAAATCAGGATGGCAGACTCCTTTTGTAGTACATAGGTCACTGCTCTGACCTTAAGGGAGTTATATGTGAATTGTATTTGGATGTCACCAGTGTGGTATGGCATCTATGTCGCTGTTAGAAAATGAAAGAATTTAACATCTGGTGCTATACAGAAAAAAACAAAAAACAGAAAACAGCCTCTGGTAAAGTTAACCCAGTGGATAAAACACAATATGGACTGATGGCTTACTTGGTAACTAGTTTCAGCTAGGAGTGGTTCAGTGACTAGTGACTGTGGATTGGTTACTGGTACAAGTAACCTGGTGAATGGAGACTATGGCTTGGTTATAGGTGACTGTAAATTGGTAACTCTGAGTTGGTGACTGGTGAAGGTGATCTGGTGACTGTGGCTTGGCTATGCAAAGGCTCACTCAGGAACATGATGGGTACCGGGCTTCAGGCAGTAAAATTAATTCCTCACCCACTCCTACTCTTAAGATACTACCCCACTTGATGGGCTGAAGTTGAAAATTGTAAACAGCTCAGTCAGGTAGGTCTTCAGTTGTATAGTTAGGAGAGGTACAGGAATTGACTTTTAGTCATTTACAGGGAGAAACAATTTTAAAGGAAATGAAATTTAAGTTTTTAAAAATGGTTTCTGTGTGGGAAAAGCTCAGTAGTTCTCTATTTTTTTTTCTTCTTTTGCTAAGTTGTATTTAAAGCACCATTCCATACCCACTGAGATTTTGACTGTATCACTTTATTTTCTTTGAATCTTATAAATCCTGTCTTATAGTCTTCCTGTTTTTAAAGGCAGGTGTGCCCTTACCTCAGGATAGTGTTTTCATAGACACTTATATCCCATGTGTGTTTGTTAGTTGCTCGGTTGTGTCTAACTCTTTGCAACCCCATGATCTGTCCATGGAATACTGTAGCAAGAATACTGAAGTGGGTTGCCATTCCCTTCTCCAGAGGTTCTTCCTGACCCAGGGATCGAACCCAGGTCTCCTGCATTGCAGGCAGATTCTTTGCCATCTGAGCTACAATGAGCTCATTTATATCCCATAAAGGACTGGATGCTTGGGGCTGGTGCACTGAGATGACCCAGAGGGATGGTACGGGGAGGGAGGAGGGAGGGGTGTTCAGGATGGGGAACATGTGTATACCTGTGGTGGATTCATGTTGATGTGTAGCAAAACCAATACAATATTGTAAAGTAATTAACCTCCAATTAAAATAAATAAATTTATATTTTAAAAAAGAGGATCATTAAAACTTTTAGGATTGTGTTTCTAACAATATTAGTCAAGCTGACTATATATGTCTGCTTAGATTCATGTGAATTCTTAGATTCAGTATTTTTTCATTATATTAATCATAAAACCCATATGTTCCTTTCTTTATATGAGCAGAATGAGAAAGGGGAACAGATTGCTGTAATACGTGTAGAAGGAGAGAAAGTGCAGCTCTGTGGGCATAATGGTATTATGGATGCTAAACTTACACATGAAGGTCAGAGAAGTTCTTTTTTACAAGAATATCAGATATAATGCATAAGTGATTGGAAGGGTGATCAATAGTTCTTCTGAACATATGTCATGGTCCATGGAAGACAGTGAAGCTGGTTTTTGAAACCCTTTACCCATCAAGGTGAAGCCACATTTTCAAATTTAAAAGATGTTCCTGACAAGAGGGTGCTTTCAGCCACAAGAACTTTAGGTCCCTCTGACACTGAAATCTGTACTTTTTCCAGGGTACATATTCCTACTCCAATATGAACAGTTGTTTGAAGTCTTTTGTTTTTATCTAACTCATTCGATCCACTTTTACCCCACTGTTGAATCTTTTTGATCTTACTGTGCATGCAACTTCTATACATGTATGCTTTCTGAGCTTGTATAAACCACATCACCTCTCTGGAATTCTCATCTGTAAAATGAAGAGGTAAGCTCTGAAGTGGATTCCAGTTTGATAGTCTATGATGGAAAGACTCAGATAGCACCTATGTACAGTTAGCCAGCACCACTGATAGAGCAACTGAACTGCTTTCCTAAAAGCAGCTTTGAGTTACATCCAGTCTTATACCATCCATGCTGCATCTTCTATATAACCTGGAACTGATTACCTGCCTTAATGAAATAGCTCCCTGACAGATGACCTAACACAATTATATAGGCTTTACCATCTTGGTCTTATTTATTCTCTTAATTAATTTTCTAAGTTCATTAGACTTGTTGAACGCTAAGCAGTGCCCTTAAATTTCTGTTTCTAAGTATGTAGCATACTCCCCCAATAGAAGTGATTTAGTGCCTAGGAAGAATGAATATCTTCTGTGATAGTGATTTTGTCTCCAGATATGATTCATCTGAGGGAGAAGAGAAGCCCTTTTATAAATGTTGTGTCCCTGTCCAGTTTCAATGAGTGGGGTCTAGCTATTGTTCAATGAGAACTTAAAATAAAAGTCAGCACTGTTGTTTAAAAATTGGCCATAGGAAATGAGGATTATTTAGACAACCTATAAGGTGTATATACTTATCTTTAAAGAATGGGGATTCTTCCTTCTAAGCTGTCTGTTTTTAGAGAATGAAAAGCAAATACCTCAACTCCATTAAAATGTGGAAATTTAATTAAGCATCAAAGGGTTAACTTTTAATTAAAATAATGTTAAATTGATTTGAAGCAATAGAACAATAATTAATATTCAGTTAATTAATACTGAATAATAGACTCTACATTTTCTTCTAGATACAGCCAGTTTTATCTAAAGGTAACAGAAAGGCGCTGTTATTTCAATTCAATGTGTGACTTTTAAGAGATAAACCTCTGAAATTTTAGTGCTTCCACTCATGGGACTGTCTTAATGAACAATACTGAAAATGAATAAGCCATAGATTTCTCCAAAGCCTGAATTCATCTGTTATCTTATCTAGTATATATGGGAAGAAACTGAGTGCTGTGTTTTTCTTAAATCTCTCTTATTCATAAGGTCTGAATTTTGGAATGGTGACTAACAAATGACTCTTGATTCCATCTTTCTTTTTTTGTGTGTTTCAGCTTAGAATAAACAGAAGCATATTACTATCAATGTTGAAGCTAAATAATACCAACAGGGGTTGGTTGTAAAATCACAAAGGAGAAATTTGCTGTAGTCTTGTCAGCTGTTCTCTGAGAACTGCTAGTATATAATAAATGCAAGGTCAGATATTTGCCTGAAAAGGAGGCTGAGTTTTAAAGGCTATATAGCATGTCTTTTGTTGGTTGTTCAGTCGCCCAGTTGTGTCTGACTCTTTGCGCACACCAGGCCTCTCTGTCCCTCACCATCTCCCAAAGTTTACCCAAGTTCATGTCCATTGCATCAGTGATGTCATCCAGCCATCTCATCCTCTGATGCCCTCTTAGCTTTCTGTCCTCAATCTTTCCCAGCACCAGGGACTTTTGCAATGAGTTAGCATGTCTATATCTTGTGTAATATCAGATGATCCTCGTCTTGATTGTCTGTGCTGTGTGCTGTGCTAAGTCACTTCAGTCCTGTCTGATTATATGACCATATGGATTGTAGCTTTCCAGGCTCCTCTGCCTATGGGATTACCCAGGCAAGAATACTGGATCTTCCCGACCCAGGGATCGAACCTGCATTGGCAGGCAGGTTCTTTACCACTAGTGCCATCTGGGAAGTCTCTTGATTGTCTATAATATTTAAAAATTTTCTTATTTCCCTATTCCTTACTTTTCAAAGCAAGTAAATAATGATAATGGAAATGGAAATGGCCATGTTAAGTGTAGATGGGTGAGTGGAGCTGAGTCTAAGCTCTGATCAGAAACATCTCTTATGCATTTATTTTTTATGGTAACCCTCTTGGGCAGATTTTATAGTCTCAAATTTACAGATTAGACCTTGAGACCACCAGGTCCATATGTGATAGACCCAGAGTTGGAACCTGGCTTTGTGTTATCTTAGGTTCTGCTTCTTAAGGATTTTGGTCACTGTTCTGTCTATACATGTTAGTTTCTCAAATAGAAACATGACTTTAGCTGTGATGTTTCCACTAAGACTGTGTCTGATCTCATCTCGCGTTTTTTCTTGCTTATGTAGAAATAGATTGTTGTCTCTATTGCCATCTGTTCTAGTTATATATAATTTTATATATTTTTATAAATATAAATGTATATATAATTTTATATATTGCTATCTGTTCTCTTTATACCAGGCTTCCTTGGTGGCTCAGTTGGTAAAAAGAATCTGCCTGCAGTATAGGAGACCCAGGTTTGATCCCTTTGTCAGGAAGATCCCCTGGAGAAGGAAATGGCAACCCACTCTAGTATTCTTGCCTGGACAACCCCACAGACAGAGAAGACTGGTGGGCTACAGTTCATGGGGTTTCAAAGAGTCAGATATGACTGACTAACACATGCTCTGTTTATATCTACCTACATTGGAGAAGGAAATGGCAGCCCACTCCAGTGTTCTTGTTTGGAGAATCTCAGGGATGGGGAAGCCTGACGGGCTGCCATCTATGGGGTTGCACAGAGTCGGACACGACTGAAGTGACTTAGCAGCAGCAGCAGTACCTTCAGCAAAAGTAAAAAACAAAACAAAACAAAAAACAACTTTAAATAATCCATTTGCTGCTGCTAAGTCGCTTCAGTCATGTCCGACTCTGTGCGACCCCATAGACGGCAGCCCACCAGGATCCCCCATCCCTGGGATCCTCCAGGCAAGAACACTGGAGTGGGTAGCCATTTCCTTCTCCAGTGCATGGAGGTGAAAAGTGAAAGTGAAGTCGGTTAGTCGTGTCCAACTCTTCGCAACCCCATGGACTGCAGCCCCCCAGGCTCCTCTGTCCACAGGATTTTCCAGGCAAGAGTACTAGAGTGGGATGCCATTGTCTTCTCCAATCCATTTGTATCAGTGTTCAAAAAATGCAATACCATAAACTGTTCGTAATATCCATTAAATCCAATTATCTGGTAAAAGTTATGTATGTGTATGTCCATGTATGTTTGTGTGTGTGTGTGTGTGTTTGAAAGGATTGTAGATCAAAAATAGCTGCCATGAAGTTTTTAGAATATGTTATTAACAGAGAAAAACAACTAAAGCAGATGTTATTTCAAAAGTAAAAGTTGTTGAAAGATATCAGAATATATCAGAAAATAATCAGGGCTTGGTTTCAAATAAAGTGATAATGAAATGTTTTCACACAATGAATCTGTTCCTAGAAACTTAGTCATCAAATCAGGGCATAAAAAGAGAAACTCTAATAATATTGCAAAAGAACCAAAAGAAGAAGCTAACAAGAATTCCACATGTGGAGATCAACTACAACAATGAAATTGTGCTATTAATAGAATTTATAACAACAATTATCTAATATTTTGCCTAATGATAGCAAAGTTCATGGAGGGTTCAACTAGGAGCTAGACATCCAAAGGAGTCATCACAGGGCCCTGGAATTATACATATAGTAACTCAATGAATAATTGCAATTTTTTTTATTTTCTCAAAAGAAAGAATATTTGAGAGAGTTTGAATACAACTTCATTGTCTGTTCATACTGAATTCAGAACCTTTGAGGCTCCAGAAAATGTCCTTAAGCCTTTACTTTCTTTATCTGCTCTGAACTTGCTACTTCTCTTAGATCCACAGATGGTTTGAAATCCTGCCCCCATCATAGCCAGCTGCAAGGGTTGTATTGAGATTCTGAATGAAACTTTCAGAGCTGTGGAATCTTCAGTCTTCCAAGGATCTTCTGCCTACTCAAGCTGAAGCAACTTCCATACACCATGATGGCCATCAGCACTGTCTTACACCTCAGTTGGTGTCTCTGATAGTCTGCCGTGCACCTAAAAAGAACTTCTCTTTATGGTCCCCAAAGATTCTGCCCTAGCCTTCAGACACCTCTTTCTTGGCAATGCAGATGTTTTTCTGGACTTCACCAAAGGTTTTGCTAGTCTTTCCTTAAGTCCTTTCATGACTTGTTCATTTTATACATGACACTTGAAGTCTCAGGTAATGTAAGAAATGATCATGTTTATGTTTTCTCCTAACTTTTTTCACTTCTTTAAAATAACCATCTGAACAGATATTTCATATGTATGAAATTTAAAATACTTTCCCTTTGTCCTTTGTGCTCACAGTATTGGCTATCACATTAATCACTGTTTAGAAAGGCTATTAAATAATTGAGCATCACATTTCACTGATGCTCCAGTAGGCAAGGCATTGGAATCTGTCATAAATAATCTAATATGTGTGCTCAGTTGCTTTAGTCCTGTCCCACTCTTTTCACCTCTATGAACTGTAGAGTAGTCCCAGGCTCCTCTGTCAATGGGATTCTCCAGGCAAGAATACTGGAGTGGGCCACCATGCTCTCTTCCAGGGGGTCTTCCCAATCCAGGGATCAAACCCAGGCCTCCTGCATTTCCTACATCGCAAGTAGTTTCTTCCTCTGAGCCACCAGGGAAGCCAAACAGTCTAGTATAGGAAGGCATATTATTTTAGCCTAATGCAATAGAATATGTCAATACATTTGGAGAAATCACAGCATAATTTCCTTAATGGTATCTGGAAGAATTCATCAAGGAAAGGAAAGTCAGAATTTCTCCATGTTCTCTTTTCTGGCTCGACATTTCTTACTTGATGTGTTGAATTTTGTGATTTAAACTGTTATAATTTTTCATCATGCAGGCTTTTCCTACCCTTAAGGGCTATGTGTTTGATTAGCATTTTTCAGTAATGGGAAAGCTGGGAGATTATCAGATTCTTTTCTTTTTTTTGTAAATTAAATTTTATAATGAAAAGGCACAGATTTATATTCATTTGATTCAATCACTTTAAACAATGTGTATTGACATTTTGTCATGTTTTTCAACTATCTAACAGAGACAGCTACTCAGTTTTTAGTGTCCTGTGCAGCACGTTTGGGCTCCTAACCTAGTGAGAATTTAATTTGTTGAATTAAATTGAAAATGATGTTCTTTCCTCTGAGATCAGAGATGAAAGATTTAGAAGTGAGAGAAAGCAGAAGAAAGAAATTGACTTTAAAGAAGTTGTGAAATAGGCAACATCTGTCTGTTTCTATTTCCGTACTCTTTCACTGCTTTGCACTGTAAACTCTGAGGTCCGTTCTCCTCTATCAGAGGTACATACTTGGGATCTGTGCTGCAGGCATGTAGGACCATCTGAGATAGATATTTGGATTCTACTCTATCCAGAAAAAATGGACCCGCCCCTAATATTCTCTGTCCTTTGTTCATCTAGTAATGTTGCTGTTGGTTTAATGCATTAAGAAAACCAGAGTTTCTAAAAGTGAATCCAAAGTGTCCCTTGGGATGCTATTAAGTATTGTGTAATAAATTGGGGTTATAACCAAACACATTTGAGAATTGTTTGATTAAACAAAGTTTCTTTAGTGTTAGGAAGAAATTAATCTCCAAGTAATACATGAAATGTTTACTATTACTCAAAGTTATTTTGCTGTGGAACTGTATTTTATGGAGGTACCTTTTATAGTCATTGTACCTGAAAATAAATTTGGAGAAGTGATACAACAGGGTGTAAGGTATTGATAATGGCTGGATATATTGTAAATATCAATGACAGTTGCATTTTCGTCTCAAGGTAGACATATGTATGCCTTTTTTCTTCACCAGTTACCACAAGAGAAATTTTAGGATTTTATTTTTTTCTTCAAAAAGGTTTAATATGTCTGTGAACTGACATGCTATTCTATTTGAGTTGTCTTAGCATTTAATTGCAATAAAGGTAAAAACCATATTTTAAACCTTTTATATGTATTTTAGTCTTTGCCAAATGTTGGCCCAGCATGAACTTGATCATTAAATGTCAATTGATTAATTGATTGAGGCACTATTTATCTGACACAAAATAACCAATACATTATTTAAATTTACTAGTGAAAGTATTAAAATTGTTTTCTTTGCTTAATAATTTGTTTCTGGGGCCAATGTTCCTCAGTAGTTAATTAAAAAAAAATAAAATTAATCCTAGGGCTTGTATAAAGATACAAGAACTTCATCACTTTGAAATTATCACACTGAAGCTATTTTCATTGATCAGTGCTTTTTAGGGACCTGCCTAGGATTTTTTGAAGAGTATCATGTTCCCTTTTATAAAAACTGGGAGCATGAAAAAGACTGGGGAAGAAAGAGGCCTTATGCAAACTCCTGCCAGACAAACGTGGAGTTTCTGAAATACAGACTAACTGCAGTGATTGATTTTTTTTTCCACCTCAGCAACACAAGGTGATACAATATTAGGCAAGGACATAAACCATATTCAGGAAGCCAACACATCCTCTGGTAGTCTGTCAGTCAAAGATATATCAAGCTTCAGACTGAGATGAAAGTCTACCATGCAGGGGCACTGTCCAATTTTCTTTATGGATGTGAGCCTGGATCTGTTACTAGTGTATGACTTCCAGCAAAGCAACTGTCTTGCTATGTTTCACATTAGATGGCAGACTGTTTCCAAGTGCAAGGATCTAGGAAGCAGTGGATCATCAGGTGTTGACAATAGTATCATTAAAAATCAGTTCCACCAGGCTGGACATCTGTAGGGAGTGAATAACAAAACATCCCAGTTCTTGGGGGGGGGGGCAGTATACTGCGGTGAGTGACACTACTGTTTCTTGTACACAAAGACATTCCAGGCTGTTAGCTTTGGCTCACAGTTCCCCAGAGAGCATTTTTCATCATTTAATGCATATCCACAACTTATTAGGAGTATTGACAAGTTTTAGGGATAGCAAGACAAGTAAGAGAGTGTTTATTGAATAAGTATTTGTTATTGAATTAAAATACTTTAAATATTACTGTCATAAGTGCTAAAATAGTATATGCCATATGCCAGGGGAGGGCAAAAGAAGAATCTATTAAATTTGCCAATTAGTCACTCAACTCTGGAACTCCTCTGATGTGACTCTGGTCACCAGAAGGACCCTAATATCTGACTATGACTCAGGGGCTTCTGCTACCTATTATTATAGGGCTTTCCATATTTTCCTCACCTAAGTTCTCATCACCTTTTTTTGTAATTACTTATTTGATGATCTGTCTTCTTGAAGATTTTAGAGAGGCACCATCTACTAGAAATACAATGCAAGATGCACATGAGAGCCACTTATGTAGCTTTAAATTTTCTAGCACCTATGTTAACAAAGGCAAAAAGGAACAGGTGAAATTAGTTTTAATATTCAGTTCAGTTCACTCGCTCAGTCATGTCCAGCTCTCTGCGACCCCATGGACTGCAGCACACCAGGCCTCCCTGTCCATCGCCTACTCCTAGAGTTTACTCAAACTCATGTCCATTGAGTATTATATCATGTTTAAAACAACATATTCAAAATTTTGTAATTTTAATATGTAATACATTAAATTTGTCCCGTGTTGGACAGCACAGCTTTAGAGAAATTTCATGTAGGCAGGGGATACTCTATATATCTGATTTACTCTTATGTCCTAAGTACCTAGCACTGGAGGTCAATAAATATTTGATGAATAAACCAATTTTTTAAAAAGTCTCTTGACAAAATTTGTAGCTAAAGAGAGAATTAAGCATCCAAGAATGATTGCTCTAAGCAATGGATTCAGGCCTATATTTTTAAAAGTTGGAGCAGTAATCTTCATTAGCAGCACAACTGAGGTTTAAAAAGTATTTTAGAGAAATGCAACAACCCACTGAAACTCATTAGTGAACAGATTTAAAAGAGAAGCTTTGAATGTGAAATACTACAGCATGTCTCTACAAAGGACTAGTGTGTACTAATGAGGAGGAAATGGTGGTATCTTGGTAGTGCTGTAATCGCATTTAGAGAGTGTCCCTCATGATCAAATTACAACTACCTCTTATATGTCTGGTGACTGATGATCTGTGATTTATTTGGATTTTCTACTTTTTTCTTTTGCTATTTTATCATTTGCCTGTGTAATTGCTTATTATAAACCTAGGAGATGAAATGGATTATAAGCCAGGGATGTGAAAACTAGGTCAGTAGAATTTAATTACTGAGAACCCTTTATTGGAAAGCATTTAAAACAAACAAACTAAAGCTATAATAATTACTAATCATCATTGGAAGACATAATTCAGAAGAGAATCCTTTTGAGTACAGAAAAATACCAATTATATTCCACATAACTTTAGGAGAAAGTAGTGAAAGTAATACAAATAAAACCACCTATGTTATCTACATTATCATCTGAACACTTCTGTACTGTTACTGAGCAGTCCAGTTTCATTTATGGAACTAATCTGACAATGCTTACAAAGTTTTCCTGACAATATAAAATTAGGAAATAATTGAATTCACTTTTGAAAGCAAATACTAAGGAATGCTGTAGGTCACTAATTTTCTACTAAAAATGTGCAGTTTTCAAAAACTACCATTTAAGGTAAAATTTCTTTTCTTTTTTTTTTAATGAACAAGTCACTGTTTTGTCAGCCATCTTTTCTGATGGAAGATTCCAGGATCTGAGATATTGTGATGAAAAGAAAGGGGTATATTTCTAGTTAGTTCCCCTGGAAGAAACTGAATTTCAGATGAAAGGCTATTGATGAGTTTAACTAGGTAAAATATATTAGGCACTTAGTGTTTGCATTGTATTAAATGCTGTCACATATTCAGAAGCATATAAAGCATGACTATGACCTGAGGAGAAGTATTAGACAGTGAACTATAAGGCATATTTCTTCATGGAAAAAGAGTCTTGGGTGAGGGGATGTCAGCAAAGTTAGAAAAATCAGGAAGGGATTCATGGAAAGATGGGATTTGGATTTCAGTCTGACAGCTGAGGAGGTGGAGAAGGCAGAGAGCAAAGGTACAGAAGCATAACAGGAGTGGTATGTCCCAGGAGACTGGATGGAGGTAGGAGTATGTCCTGAGAAGTGCAATGGGATTACAGTGAGAGGTGAAACTGAGGGTTTTGAAAGCCAGGCCAGGACACTCTTGGAGTGGGCAAAAGCAAGTGCTGCAGATAAAAGTTTTCTAAATTTTCAAAATAATTAAATTGTCTCTCATCTAGAGGCAGAATAAAAAGTCAGTTATTTATTTTCAGGATCTAGGAATTTATGAAAATCAAGAAACATTTCTAATTTGTAAATGATGGGATACAGCAAAACATGGAACCAAGAAAAACACAAAAAGTGATTTAAAATTCACCTTTTAGTATATTTGAAAGAAAATATGATTTTGGAAATGGTAATGTGCTTTTTACCTCTTTTATACTAAAAAGCCTCTTGATGAAAGTGAAAGAGGAGAGTGAAAAAGTTGGCTTAAAGTTCAACGTTCAGAAAACTAAGATCATGGCATCCAGTCCCATCACTTCATGGCAAATAGATGGGGAAACAGTGGAACCAGTGGCAGACTTTATTTTGGGGGGCTCCAAAATCATGGCAGATGGTGATTGCAGGCATGAAATTAAAAGACACTTACTCCTTGGAAGGAGGGTATGACCAACCTATATAGCATATTAAAAAGCAGAGACATTACTTTGCCAACAAAGGCCTGTTCTAGTTAAGGTTCTGGTTTTTCCAGTGGTCATGTATGGATGTGAGAGTTGGACTGTGAAGAAAACTGAATGCCGAAGAATTGATGCTTTTGAACTGTGGTGTTGGAGAAGACTCTTGAGAGTCCCTTGGACTGCAAGGAGATCCAACCAGTCCATCCTAAAGGAGATCAGTCCTGTGTGTTCTTTGGAAGGAATGATGCTAAAGCTGAAACTTCAGTACTTTGGCCACCTCATGCAAAGAGTTGACTCATTGGAAAAGACTGATGCTGGGAGGGATTGGGGGCAGGAGGAGAAGGGGACGACAGAGGATGATATGGCTGGACGGCATCACCGACTCAATGGACATGAGTTTGGGTGAACTCCGGGAGTTGGTGATGGACAGGGAGGCCTGGAGTCTGCGATTCATGGGGTCACAAAGAGTCAGACACGACTGAGTGACTGAACTGAACTGAACTGAATGTGCTTATGGTTGAAAAGATGTGCTTGCTTTGAGGCATTGTGCTAGTTGAGATAGGTTAAGCTTATAATACATAATAAATGATCTGCATATCTCAGTGTTTCATAAAAATATATTCCCACAGCACTTGGTCAATTCTGTTCTCAGTGCCTTTCTATAGCAGCTACCTTCCATGTGGCGACTCAGCACACCAGGCAGCTTTGATCTGGTGGGCCCTGCATTATCAAGAAAAAGTCTCCTCTTGATCACAGTGGAAGAAGAGAGAGATTGGAGAATTGTGCAGGGTTTTTTTTTTTTTACCAACTCAGCCCAGAATTAATGTGTGTCACTTTTGTTCAAATATACATTAGCCAGAATTATTATATTTCCGCAGTTAACTACTTGGGGCTTAACAAGGATAGACTGATATATCCAGAAAAGGAAAAACAACAACAACAACAACAAAAACCTAGATATTAGTGAGTAGCAAGCAAAAGATCAACAACAGACATATTGAAGGTGAAAATATCTACAATATATTTAGTGGTATAGAATTTAGATTCAATTTAGAGTTGATTATAAGCTGAGTGCACATTGTAGCTGTTAGTGTTGCTTTATTAAAGAATTTAACATTTAGGAATAGTGGCATTAAAAGGATGAAATGGCTAATTCTGCACAGAAAGGACATCTTGGATTTGAACTCAGGACTAGTCTAAAACCAATGCCCTACCCTTAATCTAACATGTTATCACAACTAAGCAAGCAATTTGGTCTGAACAGCTTGAATATAAAATGGTTACTAATAAATTATTTAACTCCTTACACATAGCAAGGAAGCCAAGGACTGTGGACAGGCAGGTTTTAAACTAAGTCCTGGTCCTGGCACACACCCTCTGAGACTACTATATCCCTTTGACTAGTGTGAGAAAAATCATCACTGAAAATCCTAGCAAAATCTCTTTTTGGATCAATGCTGTTAAAACAACATACCTACAGTTGTTCTTTTAGCTATCTTAGCTAATATTTTTATTACTAAATGGAAGTGAGAATCAATATTTTTATTCTGGGGTGGGTTATATGTGGCAGTATTATAAACATTAAGATTATTATTGCTCACAATTATTTTATCTCTCAAGTTGCAATTTATTATATGGACTCAGACTATCTCCAGAATCCACTTTTATTAGGTATTTAACAATCTTATCAGGTTTTTGTCCATTGCACCACTGTAAAATATTCCTATTGATCAAATCAACATAACGTATTCTAATGATAAGGAAGATCTAGCACATGAAAACTGGTAGTGGCCAGGGGCAAGAATTGCACTGAAAATGTTGGGGAGGAGTCTGTGGAAACTAATTATCCCATCATACCAATCTGAGGATCTGTCACTTTGCACATTGGAAAATCAGTTAACATTAAAACAAACAAAGCAAAATTAAAAAAAAGAAAAGCTATCATACTCAAAACACTATACCCTGTGGTATTATAGAGAAGACATCATCCCTGATATAGAGGATATAATATTCCATTGATATTCAATCTTTAATAGGTCCCTGGAGGGCCTGTTAAAGCAGATTCCTGTAACAAATCCCACAGTTTCTGATTCAGTAAGTCTGGGGTAGGGGCCTAGAAGTTTCAGTTCTGGTAAGTGTCCAGGTGATGCTGATGCTGTTGGTCTGGGGATCACAGTTAGAGCCACTGTTGTTCTCAGACCTAGTGAAACAGAACCTGGGGATAGCTCTCAGGAATTTGTGTTTTATTAGGCCACTCTGATGTGTGATAAAGTTTGAGAATCTCTGATCTAATAGCATTGAGCAAATGCACTAATTTACTTTTATTCAGCCGATAGGCAAAGTTTAAAGGAAGAGATTCTGATTTCATTGACCTGATGTTTAGTAAGGATCTGTTATATGTATGAGGATATATATATATATATATATATATATATATATATACTGCTAGGCACCAGGGATACAAAGTTGAGTAGGAGATCATACTCTACTCTAGGAGTTAACAATCCGGAAATGAAGAAAAAAATTAATCAAATAAGCGCTAAGTGGCCATCATGTGGTCTAGAGTTAGGGCATAGAAAAGATGTCTTTAATGTTGTCATTTGATGAACCAGTTGCAGAAAACCAGAAGCACTAAGAAAGGAGCCTTTGGGCACCAAGTTTAAGCACTGTCTTCTTTGTGAAACCTGAACAGGGTCTTGAAATGTATTTATCCTGGTAGCGAGAGGTCAGAGGGAAGGACATTTCAGGCAGAGGGAACTCCATTGCAGTGAAACATCTCTGGAATGCTTCATGGAGCTATTGGTGTGGAATATTTAAGGAATATTAACTAATTGGGTATAAAACATTTAGAGGATATTAGCTGGTTAGAGATAAAATATTTCAGGAATAGATTGCTATTGAAGTTTACTTGTTAAGGTGCGGCTGGAAGCAAGCTGATAGTCTCCTGGCACACATTTTAACTGTTGGCCAGTGTTGAAATACTTTTATTTGCATTATAAATTACCACTGCCTCAAATCCTTTGTGTCATCCTCCCACTGACAAACTGGCTGCCTTCCTCATTCCTTAAATCCACCCCCCAAATCTAAAGACTAAATGGGTAATTGCTCAACTCTGAAGAAGACCTCCAAGACCCTGCTCCAGGGATGCTCTTGTTTGTTTCCTTTTGGTTGGTGCCTCAGCCTTGCTGGTTTTTAATATACTCCTGAGTTGAAGTCATTGGAGTTAAAATGCAGGGAAGTCCAAATTGTGATGGCCTTCTCATGCCATGATAAGACATTTGGATTTTATATTATAGATATTTGCAGGGAGGATAAAGAGGACTTATGATACTTTATGTAATTGCCTATTGTGACAGAGGGCAAAATATATCCTGGAAGAATCCAGAATGTTCTATTTTTTTTCCATGAGATCCTTATCTTTTCTGGTAGGATAAACACCCTGCCATCTTATACTTAGTCAGAAATCTCTAAAACAATGACATTTCTCACATGGTTAAAATTGATGTATAAAACAGTGTAAGATATTTAAGGGCAGAAACCTGGCTAACTCATTTTTGTAGGCTTTCTAGCACCCATATCTGAGCATTATATGTAATTAAGATTCAATACATATTTGTTGAGTGATGTTGATACATACAAAGGGTATAAGAAATTATTCGCCATCAAAAACAAATTATAGTTAGTATTATTTTAATGTCAAATACATTTGGGAAAGGGAATTTTAGTTTTTGAAAACTAGAAATCCTTTCATATTATACATTTAATAACATTCTTAACTTTAAAGTTAAATATTCTAGATTATAGAATTTTTTATTCTACCAGATTTTAATATAATTTTCGAGAAAGACCACATATATTTCTTTGTGGTGACTGAAAGTGAAAGTGAAAGTTGCTCATTCATGTCCGACTCTTTGAGACACCTTGTATTATATAGTCCTTGGAATTCTCTAGGCCAGAATACTGGAGTGGGTAGCCTTTCCCTTCTCCAGGGGATCATTCCAACCGAGGGATTGAACCCAGGTCTCCTGCACTGCAGGTGGATTCTTTACCAATATCTTACTAATTGTGTCTACCTCATCACAATTATGTAATGTCAGGAATCCAATCTATATTAACAGATAGATTGATAAAATAAGAAGTACACTTACTCCCCTACATATGAATAAGTTCTTTTTCAAGAGCATGTGTGTAAGTCAAACTTGTTTTTAAGTACAACAGTCAGCCTAGGTATCCAACTAACACAGTTGGCTATATAGTTCTGTACTGTAATAAGTTTGTAATACTTTTTCACACCAAAGGATACATAACAAAAATGAACAAACACAAAAAAGAGAAAACACTTTTCATCTTATGGTACAATACCTTGAAGGATACAATAGTACAGTGCAATAACTGGCATACAGAAGCTGGCATTTTGTAAACAGACAAGATGATTTACTGACTGGAGGAGGGAGAGGAGATAGGAGATGGTAGAGCTGATGGGTCATCAGCATCAGAAGATGGAGGGCAAGCTGCAATTTCACTCACATCTGACATTGATGGCACACGGTCTGGTTCCTTCCTTTTGTCTACCCTCTTGAAAAAATGATCCAGTGATGTTTGGGCAGTAGCTCTTTTTTCTTGTCATAGGTGAGATGGTAGTACTGGATTGCATTTTGAACAGCTGCTGCAGCACTTGTGTTCAGTTCTATATTTTGGGTCCTGTGCCTCAAAAACTAACAGTGCCTCCTCAAATAAGAAAATTCCTTTTCTGTCTCCTGCATCAAACATCTCTTCAGTTCTTCAGTTACTTCTTCCTCTGGTATTTCCTCATCCTTTCTCTGGGCCTCCAATTCCATCAGGTTGTCATTAGTAAACACAGTGAGGAGTCCAATGAAGTTGTTCTCTTGCAGATCTAGCTTGAAATAAAGATACTACTATATTCTATATAGTACTGTTCAGAAAAGTACACAAAAGCACAACCACTTGTAGCAGATGCAGGCACCTGATGATGTGTGCCAGACACGTGAACTAACTTATGTGATTGGACACGTGGACACAGGTTCACATCTTTGAAAGCTCACAACTTGAAGGTTCGTACGTAGGGAACTAACTGTATAAGCAACCGGCATAGGAATCAATGATAGTCTCCCTTCAAATACACATGGATAAGGAAGAAGAAGTCTGACTCCACAATATAAAGAAATATGCCTCTTTGGTGATAGGGAAATATATAGATGAACAAAAAAGACTATTTCTATTTCCAGTAATTATCTCTGTAGATTTATCTAATTTGTATAATTTCAATAAGTTTCTGCCTGAGAGTAATCTCTAGATAATCTGTCCTAAGGGAGATTTTATGAAATGTAGCAGTATTTTGTAAATATCAATGTGCTGACTCACTTCCTCTCTCCAGTTATTTTCAGTTATTATTTGAAAAACTTGGCCCCCTGAAGTCCAAGTGGCAGACATTTGGCCACAATGAATCAGCTGGAGAGTAGTAATTCATACAATTATTCCATTCCTTAGGGTTGGGTGAGTTGAGGCAATGTGCTCAAGTATCTCATCAGAGGCCAAACTTATAAAGTCAGTTTTTGCAGCAAGTTACAAATGCATTTCCTCAAGAAAATCATGAAGAGTTCTGGAAGACTTGTGAAGACTAATGTCAAAACCAGAACAAGCGAGCAAGATTTCCCTTCCAAATAAAAGGAAATCCAAATAAAACTATAAAGAAATGATTTAAGGACTTGTGAAAAGGAAATGTGTTGTAATGGATACGTAAAAGAACTGGGATGAGGGGAATCCTTGGATGGTATTCAATCAAGAAAGCATTTAGGTGAGACATTGAGACCTTAGGGAATGTCTTGTTGCTTAACATATTCCTAGCTTTCCTCCCTGGGTGGAAAGTAGTTGTATATCTAATTCAGCAGTCGTCTGAAGGAGCAGTAGTTGGAGGATTCATGCTTTCAGTGGCTTACAGAAGGGGTTTTCTTGACCTTAAGGAATCAATTTTACGTATTCCTCAGGGTGCAGTTTGTGGGGTTGTTTAGTCGCTATGTTGTATCCAACTCTTTGTGATCCCATGTACTGTAGCCGCCAGGCTCCTCTGACCATGGGATTTCCCAGGCAAGAATACTGGAGTCGGTTGCCATTTCCTTCTCCAGGGGACCTTCCTGACCCAGGGATCTAACCCGTGTCTCCTACATTGGCAGGAGAATTCTTTACTCCTGAGCCACTAGTTTGTTGGGACACTGAGTTAAACACAGGAGACCAATAATCAAAATGAAGGTCAATTATTTATGCCTAGAAATTGAGTCCCTTCCAGAGTGCATTTCATAGAACACCCATGCACAAAGATTGAAGATCTGATCCCTGTTGAACAGAACTAGGTATCTGATTCAATTGATTAGCACATTCTCTTCCAACAGGGAAATCCAATTGCCAGTAAACTAAAACTAGGAGAATAGCAATAGTTTGAAAAACAAACTGATTTTAAGTAATAGTAGGATCAGTTATTAAAGAACAATGTACTCATCTTTCTTTAGTACTAATATAATGTTATGTTATAATTTCCAAAATGGTACACTTTCATTTAATCTTTATAGTTTAGGCTTTTATTTTGCTCTTTCCTGGCCTTATCCTCAGGTTTTCGGTTCATGGCATTTTGATGCACTGATATTTGATGATCCACTGGTATATCAAATTGGTACATTAAATACCACTATATTTGTGGCTCAAAAATGTAGCAATACAAAAGTTACAAGAAAGCATTTTGAAAGGTCTTGTGGAATGGCATTTAATTTAGTGGAAAACATAGCTGTTGGAGGCAAACAGACGTCAGGTTGGATCCCACTTCTGCTAACTAACTGTGTTATCCTGGGCAAATACTTCAACCACTGTAAGCTTTGATACACTCATTCTTAAAATGTAAATATTACAAACTATTTTAGAGTTTATGACGTAAAAATAGCATTATATGTACCTAGAACACACCTGATACTTAATAAAAATTCAATAAAATATAACTAATATTAATATTATGATGACAATGGTGATGATGATAGTGATTTGACAGTGACTCTCTGGGTTGACAAGGTCATTACTTTATACACAGGGAGGTGGGCAAAGGGTTTAACCTGAACCGAGATACCTATATTTCTCACTAAAATGGGAGAACAAAGATATGGTCAAGTTCAACTAAAAGAAGAATTGAAGCAGGAAGAGTAAGGTTCAGGGAAACCACAAGTTTAATACTCAAATATTTATTTTTCTTTAAGTGTATGACAGAAGATCAAAATAAACTGCCAAAGTGGATGAGGAATAAGATATTAACACAATACACGTTTGTCTGGTAGCTAGATTCAGTCTAGTTCAGTTCAGTCGCTCAGTCGTGTCCGACTCTTTGCGACCCCATGAATCGCAGCACGCCAGGCCTCCCTGTCCATCACCAGCTCCCGGAGTTCATTCAGATTCACGTCCATTGAGTCAGTGATGCCATTCAGCCATTTCATCCCCTTCTCCTCCTGCCCCTAATCCCTCCAGCATCAGAGTCTTTCCCAATGAATCAACTCTTCGCATGAGGTGGCCAAAGTACTGGAGTTTCAGCTTTAGCATCATTCCTTCCAAAGAAATCCCAGGGCTGATCTCCTTCAGAATGGACTGATTGGATCTCCTTGCAGTCCAAGGGCCTCTCAAGAGTCTTCTCCAACACCACAGTTCAAAAGCATCATTTCTTCGGCACTCAGCCTTCTTCACAGTCCAACTCTCACATCCATACATGACTACTGGAAAAACCATAACCTTGACTAGACGGACTTTAGTCGGCAAAGTAATGTCTCTGCTTTTCAATATGCTATCGAGGTTGGTCATAGCTTTCCTTCCAAGGAGTAAGCGTCTTTTAATTTCATGGCTGCAGCCACCATCTGCAGTGATTTTGGAGCCCAAAAATATAAAGTCTGACACTGTTTCCACTGGTTCCCCATCTATTTCCCATGAAGTGATAGGACCAGATGCCATGATCTTCGTTTTCTGAATGTTGAGCTTTAAACCAACTTTTTCACTCTCTTCTTTCACTTTGATCATCATATGGAAGAAACCTGGGGACTTAAGGAATAAAATTACATTTGTTGTTGCCTATTGTGTGTCATTTAGCTTGCTAGGCACTTCCTCATATTTCTTTGTCTTAAACCTACCTGTGAAACACGTATTTCTATTCCCACTTTACAGATGGGAAAATGGAAAGTTGTTTGAACTGAGGAAAACAATAGAAAGTAGAGATAAAATGGCTTGTCAGATACCATGGAGAATCCCACATAGGGTAAAAGATGGATCAGCAAAAACCCCAATTCAGGAAAACAACATGCATAGAGGATTTCAGGGATTAGCAGTGATTTTTCTCGGGGAAGACTCCTCATAACTAGACCAGATTAAGTGTTCTGCTGTTTGCTGCCACAGCATTTTAGGTCTTCTGCTCTTATATTGACACTATTCCAGAATAATCTGAAGTAATAACATAACACCTAGTATACATTTTCTCATGCACTAGATTTGACATTCTGCACCCAGTAGATTTTAGAGGCTTCTGTCCATAGGCGTTTACAGATGGATGGATAGGTAGTGAGGAATCTGGCAGCTTGTTCTATTTGATTCCTCTTCACTCCCTTCCTGGAAGCAAGCTTTTGATAGGTGGAGAAAAAGGAATGATTTCATCAGCACAATTGGAGACTTTAATTCTTTAAGAAGGAGCTAGTATTAGCAGGAGAATGGCTGGCTAGTCCTATAAATGCTTCACTATAAGTAAACTCAGGGACTTAACAGTCCCCCACAATCAGCTGTGCTCACCACATCAGATCTGAGAGTAAAAACATTCACTGGTTTGGGTGATAGTAGCTTGCCTGGAAAATCTCATGGACGGAGGAGCCTGGTAGGCTGCAGTCCATGGGGTCGCGAAGAGTCAGACACGACTGAGCGACTTCATTTTCACTTTTCATTTTCATGCATTGGAGAAGGCAATAGCAACCTTCTCCAGTACTTTTGCCTGGAGAATCCCAGGGATGGGGGAGCCTGGTGGGCTGCCGTCTGTGGGGTCGCACAGAGTCGAACACGACTGACGAGACTTAGCAGCAGCAGCAGCAGCAGCAGTTGCTATGGCAGGAGGAAAATCTCAGTGAATTAAAATGCAGAGACTTACCTTTTCTTATTTAAAGATAAAATGGTGATGGGGAAGGAGGGCTCTCTGCTCCACATAGTCATTGAGGAATCCAGGTTAATAAGTGCTGTATGAAATGAAGTCTGCTTGTGAGCCCAGGAGGAAAGGGAAAAGAGTTCCAGAACAGCAAACTAGCTTTACCACATTAACCTAAATAGAAAGGCATT
The DNA here is from genome assembly GCF_014754425.2 of Oryx dammah. Lineage (NCBI taxonomy): Eukaryota > Metazoa > Chordata > Mammalia > Artiodactyla > Bovidae > Oryx > Oryx dammah. The sequence continues at coordinate 16,489,610 of NW_024070209.1, forward strand.
CAAGTGTTTAATGAATGCACTTTTTCGTGGTTCTCTCCCACTCCAGTACTCTTGCCTGGAAAATTCCATGGACGGAGGAGCCTGGTAGGCTGCAGTCCCTGGAGTCGCGAAGATTCGGACACGACTGAAGCAACTTAGCAGCAGCAGCAGCGATACTTTACAATTTGGCTTTTATTTGCTTTAAATAACTTTGCCCTGGTAGAGTATTTTTTGCATTAACACATTTAAATGTAGGAAATTTATTTTCTGTATTTATACAATTACATATAAATTGGTGCCAGTGATAAATCCATTAGCTATTCAGTGAAAATATCTATATTGTTTAATATATTATGTAGCATGCACATATATGATGTGTGTATATATATATATATGTATATATAAACTCTATAGGCTACAAGGTAAAGATGTGTGCTGCAGACAGTAGGTTTTGAAGGAGGACAGAGAAAGAGAGCTTCTGGATGACTCAGCCACATTTTACTATGTGTTGATCAGTCTGATTTCTGCAGAGAACACAGAGGGAAGGGACCCAATACAGTGAGTTTATATATCTTCATTTTCCCTCATTAAAACTTTTAAATAAAGTTTCACAGTTTTACTAAAAATATGTATTTTAAAATAATCATAAATTTACAGGAAAGTTTCAAGTACAGTATATATGTCTTTTTTTTCACTTGAACCTTTTGAGCTCAAGCTGGTGACTTGCTGCCCAGTCACCTCGGAATATTTTAACATAGTGTATGGAGTGATTTTTCACACAACCCTGTGACTACAATATTATCTAATCATCAGATGCATTCACATTTCAGTAATTGTCCCCATATATTTTTTTACAGTAGGATGATCAAATTCAAAATCATTGTTATATTTCATTGTCATTTCTCTTTATTCTCATTAGGTCTTAGGACAATCTTGCCTTGACTTTCATGACCTTAGTACTTTTGAGTATAATCTACTATTTTTTTCAGTTAAATGCTTCTCAATTTAGGTTTTTCATTATGACCAGATTCAGGTTAGGCATTTTTGGCAAGAATATCACTGAAGTGATACATATATTTATTTATATCCTATCACAGGGTGCACAGTTTTGACTTGTTCAAAATTAGTGATGCTAGCTTTGATCATTTGATTCTGGAGATGTCTGTCAGGCTTTTCCACTTCCCTTTTCCCTTTTGCAGGTAACAAGAAAACCATGAGAAAGCACTTTGAACAATGTAAATATAATGTTACTCATTAAACTTTCAAATTGGTCATTTCTTATTTATTTTTATCTGTATATATACATTAAAACTGTTTCATTTTATTTGAGCTATTAGTCATTGTTGTCATTATTTATTTTGATGTTTGATTTTTCCCCAATTTGGCCAGGTAGAGTCCCTTTTTATCCAGTTTCTCTGTCTTTCTGACATATCTCTAACCTCTTTGAGTACTTTCTTACTTCCTTATACATTATGTTCTCAATTGATGCTTGCCCTGCTTCAGCTTGCCCTGAAATCAGCTATTTCTTCAAGCAACTCTAATTCCTTGTAGTGGAGAATGGTATTTAGAGTCAAGATTTGAGTGCTAGATGTGTTTATGACTATTGAGGTGCCAGTGCTCCCATGCCCATACAGTAGATAGACTACATATGTACACATGCGCACACATCAACATCTAAATTTCTTTATTTATGTCTATTTTAAAAGGCATTAGTTTATATTCAGTTCAGTTCAGTTCAGTCGCTCAGTCGTGTCTGACTCCCTGTGACCCCATGAATCGCAGCATGCCAGGCCTCCCTGTCCATGACCAGCTCCTCTTCCCCATTCTTGCCATGACTTGTACCATCCTAAGGAAGCTGGAGGCACTGGGGGACAACCTTGAGCTATTCAAACCAGCAGTCTAGTGGACAGTGGAAAGTGATCTTTCCTGGACTGAGGCTGCCCCTTCTGGTCTGCTGGGATCAGGGTTGGCCTATGACTCTGATGGATTAACCTACAAAAGGGGAAATTTTCGCTGTCTGAAATAAAATTTATGGGCCTCTATTGCCAAGGAGAGATCCACTGCTAAAGGAGATAAATCCCTTCCTAGCTTCCTGGTGATTTCTCACTTTTTAATTAGGGGTATTAAAAAATTAAATATAACTCTACCTTTTTTGGTGAGATTATTTCTAAGAAAATTAGAAGAGTAGGAAAACAATTTGCATTGAGTAGTGTCAAAGAAGTTTTCTAAATTTTCTGCTCAATAGTCCATGGGGTCACGAAGAGTCTGACACGACTGAAAGACTTCACTTTCACTTTTCACTGTAATGCATTGGAGAAGGAAATGGCAACCCACTCCAGTGTTCTTGCCTGGAGAATCTCAGGGACGGGGGAGCCTGGTGGGCTGCCATCTATGGGGTTGCACAGAGTTGGACACGACTGAAGCGACTTAGCAGTAGCAGCAGGCTACTTGTTTTACTGTTCATATCTAAATCTACACCTAAGTTTCCCTTAAGATACTATAAAATCCAACAATGTCACTCTCAGTTTAAAAGTTTGTGCAGCTTGGGATATGGATCAATAAAATGGCTATATAGATTTATATAGAGGATGTATAGTTTTCAGTGGCCTCAGTGGCTCATGCTAAGGAAACTATAAATTTGTTTTTATGAAGCAATTAAAAAATGATTGTGAGGAAATAGCTGAATCTCCCTTTCCTTCAAATTTGGCAGAAAACTACCAAATTTAATGAAACAAATACTTTTAAGCCAAGTTAATAGAAACTAATGCTGATTTCTTCAGACACCTCCAACTTTTGTTTTTTTGCCTCCAAAATGCATTTATGAGAAAATAATTGCCTTAATAACATTACAAGTCATTTTTAAACTGCAAAATATAATTACAATTAACAGAGACAGGCTTGAACTCACAGTTGGACTTAAAATACAACAAAAGGACATAATTTCCATATTCAGCGATTTTACATTTTTCACATCTGTACTTTTTATTTCTATACCTGTTTGATTTGCAAAGTACTTAGAGTTAAAATATTCACATTTTAAATACTTATATTTTATTTTACCTGCAACTTTAAAAACTTTTAAAATGTACTGGAGACGTCTGCTTCTTATGTGACTGACAAAGCTCCTACCAGATTGACTCTTCCATAGATAGCAACTATAAATTCTGGGTAAAATTACAAAACAAAAATGAAAACCATGGCACTAGAAAGTGAAACAAAAGCAAGCATATTTTAGAGAAGTTGTATGGAAGAGGGAAAAGCACACTGATCTGACTTTTCCACTTTTATAGATTTTAACCTGTGTATAAGCTGTGGCCAGTGATTTGAGAGGCTGATAGAGAGGGTAGAAACAGGAAAAATTTTCAATTTTGAAGAGCCAGAGAACATACTTTGGAACCACAATCAGTTCAGTTGAGTTCAGTTCAGTCACGTCACTCAGTCCTGTTCGACTTTTTGTGACCCCATGAATCACAGCACGCCAGGCCTCCCTGTCCATCATCGACTTCCGGAGTTCACTCAAACTCACATCCATCAAGTTGGTGATGCCATCCAGCCATCTCATCCTCGGTCGTCCCCTTCTTCTCCTGCCCCCAATCCCTCCCAGCATCAGAGTCTTTTCCAATGAGTCAACTGTTCGCATGAGGTGGCCAAAGTACTGGAGTTTCAGCTTTAGCATCATTCCTTCCAAAGAACACCCAGGGCTGATCTCCTTTAGAATGGACTGGTTGGATCTCCTTGAAGTCTCAAGAGTCTTCTTCAACACCACAGTTCAAAGGCATCAATTCTTTGGTGCTCAGCTTTCTCATAGCTGCCAGAAAATGGAAAAAGGAATCTCAAGAAAGAAAAAGTAACAAACAGGAAGCTCTAAATTTTGAGTAGAGAAACTGCCTAAATATCTGACTGATCCCTCAACCATGTGTGAATGGAAAAACTTCCAGGCTCTCAAGCAGAGATCAAAAGAACTGAACTGAAGTTTGAATTATCTCTTAAAATACAGAATTTACCAGTTGAGTTCAAACATATTAATTACTTATTGAAACAAACAAGGAACCAAGTCTCCACAATAGTGTTTATGACATAATTAAAAATTATTTAACATTGGAGAACCAGGAAGATGTGATCAGTTCTGAAGAGAGAAGACAGGCAATGGAGGCAATGAAGACTGACTTGCAAGGAGACCAAAATGTTGGAACTAAAGAAGTATTTTAAAGAAATTTTTATGACTATCCTCAATAATGTAAAAGAAAACTTACTCATAATGCATGAAAACTTGCAACATCTTAGAAGATAAATAGGAATTTTTAAGAGAGAACCAAAATATAAATCTTATGGATAGCTCTTAACCTAGTGTAGGTTACAGAGTAGATATATCTTTAGATGTTTGTTAAATAAAAAATTAACATTTTTCATTGTTTTCTTTTGACTTAATTGTCTTGAGTTGTATTCTTTATTCTTTTCACCTACTTAATTTGTTTAAAATTTTATTATATGTTTTAAAATAATATTTAGCCCTAAGATATTGGTTTCTTTATCTGAACATTTATAGAGTAGTTTTTATGTGTCAGATCCTATGCTAGGAAGGGTTTATTAATGAAAGAAGAAAGAGAACAAGAAGAGAAGGAAGAAAGATAATTGCTTCATGAAGTCAGGAGTATTTTCTGTATCCCTAGTAGCTGTTACAAGGCCTGAAATATAGTGAATTGGCCTAATAGGTAATTACTAATTGAATGAATAAATAAGTATATGATCAATGTAAATATATCATAATAAGATTTATACTTGATTTTATCTTTTACCTGTATTCTGGTCTTTTAAATTCTCCTAATCCTGAGCTACAAATTTCTCTTGTGCATTTTGTTTTTCACCCTTTTTCTTAATTTTCTTGGGTGCTCAACATTTTCTTTTCATAGTGGGAGTTTCATTAGGTCTATTCTGAAGCTCTTCTTGCTCATCTGTCTTTTAAAATACAGAGATGGAATTGAAAAATTGTCCATCATCATGTTTTTCTCCTTCTACCTTCATAGAGTAAAACAAAAACATTAAATTGTATGATGATTCAATTTTGGTCACAGCTGTTCATCTTGCCTGTGAAGCCCACGCGTCTGCCCTAGAGCCCATGCTCTGTGACAAAGCAAGCTGCCATAATGAGAAGACCACGCGCTGTATTGAAGAGCAGTCCCTGCTCACCACAACTGGAGAAAGCCTGGGTGCAGCAAGAGGACCCAGTGCAGCAAAAATAAATAGAAAAGTGAAAACTAATTAATTATATATAATTACAAATTTTTCATTACGACAAAGATACCATAAACGAAGTGAATAAACCAACAGTAAATTTGAAAAAGACTTGTAAACTAGAGGGAAAAGCTACTATCTGTAAAAAGACTCAAATATTGATGAGAAAGATGTGCTAGAAAAGTAGCAATAAGTACAGAAAAAAATGTTTTACACATTGAAAATTTGTATCATCAAAAATACATGAAAATATGCATGCACACATTAGTAGTCAGGAAAAGATAAAGTAATAGAGTTCACATTTTGCTGTTCAGACTGACAAATATTGAGATGAATATAAAATCTATTGCTACCAAGAGTGGGAAAAACAGTATGCTTATAAAATACTAAAGTAAATACAAAAACAATCCCCTTGGCAGCTATAAAATTGTACGCATATGCTTATGGCCCATCCCTTTCCTGATAATATATTCTATATAAAGAAAACTTCAAGTTCATATAATATATCTACAAGTTTGTTTACATCAGCATTATTCAGAGTAGGGAAAAAATCCATCAGTAATAAAAAAGATAGATAAATTATTGTGCTTCCAAATCACTGAAAAGAATGAATGAGAATTATACTAGGTACTTTGAAAGATTTCTGTGAAATTACACAGAAGAACAATACCTAAAATACAATAATCATCCAATTTTTATAATGTATTATGAAAGCTTAGATATGGGTATGTATGTATATACTTATGCATGGGTATATGTGAATATATACATGTCTACATGAGCATGGAACACAAATATTAAAGGATACATTTAGATTGTTAACTTGGGGAGGAAGCAGGAAGGAAGGTATGTGAGTGGAGTGTGAAACAAAGCAGAAGCAAACAAGTGTGCATTGACGTATGTACCCTACTGTATATACAGTAGATGGCTGATGAAGATCTACTATACAACGCAGGAGAAAAAAGAAGGTACAATCTGTTTGTAAGACATAAGTTAATTCTAAAAATGCATTCCAATATATTAATACATTAGGTGAAGAAGAATACTGTTTGAGTATACTCATTCGAAGTACCTAGAACAGACAAATTCAGTCAGAAAGTACATCGGTGGACGAGGAAGGAGGGGATACTGGGAGTTACTATTTAATGGGGACAGAGTTTCAGTTTGAAGCTGAAACTCCAATACTTTGGCCACCTGATGCAAAGAGCTGACTCATTTGAGAAGACCCTGATGATGGGAAAGATTGAGGGCGGGAGGAGAAGGGGACGACAGAGGATGAGAGGGTTGGATGGCATCACCAACTCAATGGACATGGGTTTGGGTAAACTCTGGGAGTTGGTGATGGACCGGGAGGCCTGGCATGGTGTGGTTCATGGGGTTGCAAAGAGTCAGACATGATTGAGCAACTGAACTGAACTGAGTTTCAGTTTAGGAAGGTAAAAAATTCAGGAGATAGATGATGGTGAGAGTTATACAGCAGCACAGCACAACAATATGACTGTATTTAATGCCACTGAACTGTTAAAATAATCTATTTTATATGACTTTTTTGACAATAAAGAAAGCATTTAAAAGGAATGCACAATATGATTTATTTACTCAGGTATGTAAAAATCAGAATTATATGACAATGTATTTAACAAAAAAGTTTTAGAACTGTTCATTGGAAAAGACTCTGATGCTGGGAGGGGTTGGGGGCAGGAGGAGAAGGGGACGACAGAGGATGAGATGGCTGAATGGCATCACTGACTCGATGGACATGAGTTTGAGTGAACTCCGGGAGTTGGTGATGGACAGGGAGGCCTGGCATGCTGCAATTCATGGGGTCGCAAAGAGTCGGATACGACTGAGCGACTAAACTGAACTGAATGGAACTGAGCCTAAATTTTGGCTGGTCATGAGTGGATGACTCTCTTCTGGACCTTACCTTTTGTTTTACCAGACTGTTCTAGGACTGAGGGGGTCACCAGGCTGGGGACTGTTAAAGATATAAATGAACTCCAGGGCATTTACATTTTGAGTGCATTTTCCACTGACTTACTTAAAAGGAGGTGAATCATATACTATTTCTTCTTGGTATATATGTAGGATAAATGTGTTTGAGGTGCTGATAAACAGAATTTAGGAGCTGGGAGGCTGCAAGAATGAACATGTCATTTGTAGAAATAGGAAACACAGTTCAGTACAGGGCTCCCTGTCCATCACCATCTCCCGGAGTTCACTCAGACTCATGTCCATTGAGTCCGTGATGCCATCCAGCCATCTCATCCTCGGTCATCCCCTTCTTCTCCTGCCCCCAATCCCTCTCAACATCAGAGTCTTTCCAATGAGTTAACTCTTCACATCAGGTGGCCAAAGTACTGGAGCTTCAGCTTTAGCATCATTCCTTCCAAAGAAATCCCAGGGCTGATCTCCTTCAGAATGTACTGTTTGGATCTCCTTGCAGTCCAAGGTACTCTCAAGAGTCTTCTCCAACACCACAGTTCAAAAGCATTAATTCTTCGGCGCTCAGCCGTCTTCACAGTCCAACTCTCACATCCATACATGACCACTGGAAAAACCATAGCCTTGACTAGACAGACCTTAGTTGGCAAAGTAATGTCTCTGCTTTTGAATATACTGTCTAGGTTGGTCATAACTTTTCTTCCAAGGAGTAAGCGTCTTTTAATTTCATGGCTACAGTCACCATCTGCAGTGATTTGGGAGCCCCAAAAAATAAACGTTCACCCTTGCCATCTCTTGTTTGACCACTTTCAATTTGCCTTGATTCATGGACCTGACATTCCAGGTTCCTATGCAATATTGCTCTTTACAGCATCAGATCTTGCTTCTATCACCAGTCACATCCACAACTGGGTATTGTTTTTGCTTTGGCTCCATCCCTTCATTCTTTCTGGAGCTACTTCTCCACTGATCTCCAGTAGCATATTGGGCACCTAATGACCTGGGGAGTTCCTCTTTTGGTATCCTATCATTTTGCCTTTTCATACTGTTCATGGGGTTCTCAAGACAAGAATACTGAAGTGGCTTGCCATTCCCTTCTCCAGTGGACCACATTCTGTCAGGCCTCTCCACTATGACCCATCCATCTTGGCTTGCCCTGCAGGCATGGCTTGGTTTCATTGAGTTAGACAAAGCTGTGGTCCTAATAGGAAACACAGAAGGAGATAAAGCTCGAGAGACAAGGTCACAGGTTTAGTTAGAACAAGCTGCTCTTGGGATGTTGGTTTCCACACTTAAGACTGCTCTATAAATATACAAGCAGCTCATGCAGCTCAATACCAGAAAAAAATAAAAAAATAAAAAAAAATGGGTCAAAAAACTAAACAAATATTTCTCTAAAGAAGACATACAGATGGTGGCTAATGGACACATGAAAAGTTGCTCAACATGACTCATTATCAGAGAAATGCAAATCAAAACCACAATGAGGTACCATCTCCCACTGGTCAGAATGGCTGCCATCAAAAAGTACAAACAATAAATGCTGAAGAGGGTGTAGAGAAAAGGGAATCCTCTTACACTGTTGTGGGTATGCAGACTAGTACAGCCACTGTGGAGAACATTGTGGAGATTCTTTTTAAAAAACTGGAAATATAACTGACCTATGACTCAGCAATCCCACTGCTGGGCATATACACCAAGGAAATCAGAATTGAATGAGATACGTGTACCCCAATGTTCATCGCAGCTCTGTTTACAATAGCTAGGAAATGGAAGCAACCTAGGTATCCATTGGCAGATGGATAAGAAAGTTGTCAGTCAGTCAGTTCAGTCACGCAGTTGTGTCTGACTCTTTGCGACCCCAGGAATCACAGTATGCCAGGCCTCCCTGTCCATCACCAACTCCCGGAGTTTACTCAAACTCATGTCCATCGAATCGGTGATGCCATCCAGCCATCTCATCCTCTGTCATCCCCTTCTCCTCTTGCCTCCAATCCCTCCCATCATCAGAGTCTTTTCCAATGAGTCAACTCAAGTTGTACATATACACAATGGAATATTACTCAGCTATTAAAAAGAACACATTTGAGTCAGTTCTAATGAGGTGGATAAAACTGGAGCCTATTATACAGAGTGAAGCAAGTCAGAAAGAAAAACACCTATACAGTATGCTGCTGCTGCTGCTAAGTTGCTTCAGTCGTTTCCGATTCTGTGTGATCCCATAGATGGCAGCCCACCAGGCTCCCCCGTCCCTGGGATTCTCCAGGCAAGAACACTGGAGTGGATTGCCATTTCCTTCTCCAATGCATGAAAGTGAAAAGTGAAAGTGAAGTCGCTCAGTTGTGTCAGACTCTTTGCGACCCCATGCACTACAGCCTACCAGGCTCCTCCATCCATGGGATTTGCCAGGCAAGAGTACTAGAGTGGGTTGCCATTGCCTTCTCTGCCTATACAGTATACTAATGCATATATTGAATGGTTTGCCTTGGAAACGAACAGAGATCATTCTGAACAGAGATTGCATCCAAGTACTGCATTTCAGACTCTTTTGTTGGCCATGATGGCTACTCCATTTCTTCTAAGGGATTCCTGCCCAGTGTAGTAGATATAATGGTCATCTGAGTTAAATTCACCCATTCCACTCCATTTTAGTTAGCTGATTCTTAGAATGTCGACATTCACTCTTGCCATCTCCTCTTTGACCACTTCCAATTTGCCTTGATTCATGGACCTAACATTCCAGGTTCCTATGCAATATTGCTCTTTACAGCATTGGACCTTGCTTCTACCACCAATCACATCCGCAACTGGCTATTGTTTTTGCTTTAGCTCTATCCCTTCATTCTTTCTGGAGTTGTTTCTCCACTGATCTCCAGTAGCATATTGGGCACCTACTAACCTGGGAGTTCTTCTTTCAGTATCCTATCATTTTGCCTTTTTATTGCCAACATCTTCTGGATTATCAAAAAACCAAGAAAGTTCCAGAAAGACAACTATTTCTGCTTTATTGACTATGCAAAAGCTTTTGACTGTGTGGATCACAATAAACTGTGGAAAATTCTGAGAGATGGGAATACCAGACTACCTGACCTTCCTCTTGAGAAACCTATATGCAGGTCAGGAAGCAACAGTTAGAACTGGACACGGAATACCAGACTGGTTCCAAATAGGAAAAGGAGTACATGAAGGCTGTATATTGTCACCCTGCTTATTTAACTTCTATGCAGAGTACATCATGAGAAACGCTGGACTGGAAGAAACACAAGCTGGAATCAAGATTGCTGGGAGAAATATCAATCACCTCAGATATGCAGATGACACCACCCTTATGGCAGAAAGTGAAGAGGAATTAAAAAGTCTCTTGATGAAAGTGAGAGTGGAGAGTGAAAAAGTTGGCTTAAAGCTAAACATTCAGAAAATGAAAATCATGGCATCTGGTCCCATCACTTCATGGGAAATAGATGGGGAAACAGTGGAAACAGTGTCAGACTTTATTTGGGGGGGCTCCAAAATCACTGCAGATGGTGACTGCAACCATGAAATTAAAAGACGCTTGCTCCTTGGAATAAAAGTTATGACAACCTAGATAGCATATTGAAAAGCAGAGACATTCCTTTGGAAACAAAATTCCATCTAGTCAAGGCTATGGTTTTTCCAGGGGTCATGTATGGATATGAGAGTTGGAATGTGAAGAAAGTTGAGTGCCAAAGAATTGATGCCTTTGAACTGTGGTGTTGGAGAAGACTCTTGAGAGTCCCTTGGACTGCGAGGAGATCCAACCAGTCCATCCTAAAGCAGATCAGTCCTGGGTGTTCATTGGAAGGACTGATGCTAAAGCTGAAACTCCAGTACTTTGGCCGCCTGATGCAAAGAGTTGACTCATTGGAGAAGACTCTGATGCTGAGAGGGATTGGGGGCAGGAGGAGAAGGGGACTACCAAGGATGAGATGGCTGAATGGCATCACAGACTCAATGGACGTGAGTCTGAATGAACTCCGGGAGATGGTGATGGACAGGGAGGCCTGGCGTGCTGCGATTCATGGGGTCGCAAAGAGTCGGACATGACTGATCGACTGAACTGAACTGAACTGAACTGAATGCATATATATCGAATTTAGAAAGATGGCAACGACAACCCTATGTGCAAGACAACAAAAGAGACACAGATATAAAGAATAGAATTTTGGACATTGTGGGAGAAGCCGAGGGTGAGATGATTTGAGAGAATAGCTTTGAAACATTTATATTGCCATATGTGAAACAGATGACCAGTCCAAGTTGGATGCATGAAACAGGGCACTCAAAGCTGGTGTGCTGGGACAACCCAGGGGGATGGGATGGGGAGGGAGGTGGGAGAGGGGTTTGGGATGGGGGGACACATGTACAGCCATGGTGATTCATGTCAGTGTATGGCAAAAACTGCCACAATACTGCCACAATATTGTAAATTAGCCTACAATTAAAATAAATTAATAATAAAAAAACAAAGAAAGTGAATACAGCTGAAGGAGTGATTGGACAATTGGGAGTGGGTAAAAGAACATTCTGTTGTGGGGACACAGTTGCTATTGTTATCACTGAGGGAATTTTGAGGATAGAGTGGAATCTTGGGGGAAATTAGACCTTAAGAGAGCAAAGAGAGAAAGTAAGCTTGGAAGGGATGATGACAGTCAATGCAGAGAAATAGAAGAAGCTGAAGTAAAATGCCAGAGGAGGCCAAAACTGTTCATCTTCAGGGACAGGGTGCCTAACCACACCTGTGCAGTGGAACACCGAGAGTGCTCTAGGCAGAGGGAAGACTGCTAGAACTGGCAATTCAGGGAGGCACCACTAACCAGGAGGGTGTGTGAGTGAATAGAGTTAGCAGCAAACCTATGGGGGCTAATGTGGACTCCATAGAGCTTCACTCTTCATCAGAGGAGGAGAGTTCAGGATGTGAGGGATTTGAGAATGGAGAAAATTTAAGCCTACTTCAAGGTTTGCTTGTGAGTCATGTGAAACATCAGTATTATTGCTTTAAGAAGACAGTAGTAGAGTTTATCTGTGCCACCAAATTTAAAACAGTTGCTCAGAACTCAGGAATGGAAATTGGTCTGAAGGAGGCATGTTTACTCTATCAGGCTCCTCTTGGAACCACTGACATCCTCTCTGTCACACCTCCTGCTGCAGCTGCAGGCACCTATTCTTTGCTGGCTTTACCCAGCTTCAGGCAGGAGCACCCTGACAGCACCCATCTCGGGGCTGCCCAGTGCATGCCTTTGGCTGCCTGACCTGTAGCTTCTCTTTCACAAGGATATGTGACATTCACAGGAACCTGCTGGCACTCACAAGTGTTGCTCTTGAAGTAAGTGTGTGTGTATGTGTGCGCGTGCACATGTGATTGTGTGTTTTATTGGGGGGACTCCTTTGACCAGTGAATAAATGCCTGTCTTTTTTTCCTAGACAGCCACATCCTGAGATATATTTCATATGGCTTCTCATTTGATCCTTTCAATTGTAGCACCATTTTTTCCCCCATAGTGGCAGAAGCCAACTCCATAGTATATTCTTGTATTCTCCCTTATTCCCTATTTAATTTCCTTTATCCCTCATTCCTGACATCAAACCCAGGTCTCCTGCATTGAAGGCAGATTCTTTATTGTCTGAGCTACCAAGGAAGCCCACATTCCCAACACTTCTGTCAAACTCTTATTGCATGTAATCCTTCGTCTGTGGCTCTTTTCTTCTAGAGGAACTCAAGTTAAAACAACTTCTATTAAAAAAAAAAAACAAACATAAATAGGAGGTGTGTGGTTCCTTAAAGGAATAAATGCCTTTTTTTTTTTTTTTTACTAGAAGGTGTGCTTCGGTTATCTCTTTATTTCCTGTTTTTTAAAATGAGTTTAGTTCTTCAGTTATTTTGAAAATGTCTCTGATGGGTTGATTTCCTTCAGGTGAACAGTAATAGAAGAACCAAGTGTTCTGTGATGGATCTTAGTTAATTGCAGAATATACAATTGAGGGTGAAAGAATTCAGCTACTTCTGAATAAAATCCTCTTATAATTAAAAATCTGTTAGAAAGAACAGTCCTAATTTTCGGTTATGTGTTTTGAAAATTTGCCAGAGATTTAAAAGTCTTTCATTGTTGCACAAGGCTTCTAGGCTTTAACAGTCCCTTAGCTCCTCAGTTAATTTTATGTCCTAAACCAAAATTACTTCTTTAGGTTTTCTTTCTCTTTTTGTGTCACCTAATTTAGTAAGATTTTGGGGGATGCTTATTCTGATTATGCTTCTGTTATTTAATTTTGTGATCTACTGTAACAATTATGTTTTCTGAAAACAGCTTCTAAGTAGAAAGAAAACTGTTTTTGAGACTTCTCTGGGAGCTTTCCAGTTTTATGCCTGTCTCTTTTGATCTCAAGATTGTCCAAAGAATTATGTAGTGTTAATGGACATCAAGAACAAGGCAGGACTTAAGCTCCTTTCTCTATTGGATTCAATTAAGAGAGCTCATCCAATTACTATCTCTATTTGCTTAGAGATTATCAGTTAATGATAACAGTTTTTCCAAGGGCAGCATCTCAAGCTCTTGTGTCTTCTTTATATTTCTGGCATTTCATCCTAGGCTAAATCTATTTGAACTTTCTACACACAGAGGAAGACTCTCTTAAAGAAAAACAGCAAATTTGCACTGGGGTACATATTTGAATATCAAACACTATACTTCTTGCAATTGAATTATGCTTCTAATTTTGAACATGTGGGACTGAACAGAAATCTGGTAGGAATCAAGTCTATCCATATAGGTCTGATCCCTGTTGCTTACCTTGGCACGTTTAAAATGGGCAACAGGAAAATTATAGTGCTATGACAAAGTATGTAAACCTCTGGATGTTGGTGCCAAGTTGTCTGACTCTTACTACCCAAGTCCGACAAAATTACTTAATTTCTCTAAACGTCTATGTTCTTATCTGTGTGCTGATGTGCTCAGTTGTGGCTGACTTTTTGCGACCCCATGGACTGTAGCCCGCCAGCTTCCTCTGTCCATCGAATTCTCCAGGCAAGAATACTGGAAGCACAGGTAAAAACTGAAACCACCTTATCAAATTGCTAGGCCCAGAGGCAAGCATTCAGTGATAAATATTATTATTCTTTATACCAGTTATTATAAACTGTAGGCAATGATAATAATTGCACACAATATATGTGATTTTTTTTTTAAATGATGAATATGAATTGCTTTTTATAATTTTAGAAAGTGAGGAAGTGGAGAAGCGCAAGGAAACTTGGAGCTGAATTTAAAATCAGCATCTTTAGAAGCAACATTGTGTATTGGTTAAGAACATGGTATCTTGAATTTAAAAGCCTGGATTCAAATCCTAGCTCTGCCACTTACTAGATCTTAGTAACACTTGAATGAGCTACTTGACCTCTCTGTGCTTGTTTCCTCTTTCTGAAATGGGATATAATTATAGTGCTAACCTCTTATAGTTGTTGCAAATGTTTAAATATTTTTTCTTAGAGCAGGGGCTTCTCAGGTGGCGCTAGTGGGAAAAAACCCGCCTATATTGCAGGAAACATAAATGATGAGGGTTTGATCCCTGGATCAGGAAGATCCCCTGGAGGAGGGCATGACAAGCCACTCCAGTATTCTTGCCTAAAGAATCCCCATGGACAGAGCAACCTGGTGGGCCACAGACATAGGGTCGGGAAGAGTCAGACACGACTGAAGTAACTTAACAAAGCAATGCCTGTCAGGGCTGGCTTCATGGTCTTGTGACCTGGGCAGTTGATCAAGCCACCCCGGTCAGAACAAACCCATGCTTGGTTTAACGATATGCTGTCTTAAAATTCTTAATAATTTCTTATTATTCCTGATATTTTAAGCATGCTTGAAAGCAGAAGAGACCACATAATGTGAGTGATCTCTCTGTTCCTTGTTGCTGCATAAGCACAGACCATTTTCAGGGCCCATGAGCAAGAATCCCAGTGGATCCAGATGCACGAGAGATCAGTGAGATGCTAAGTCAGTACAAGGTAACTACATTACATCAAATATATTATGTCTATGACTGGCTAAGTGTGAGAAGTGTCAAGCTTGCTGACAACCCCAAGAGACCATGATTTTTATTCAAATCAGAACTTTTTTCAAAGGCAGAAAGAAGGCAATGACATTCTATGAAATACAGTGACCAAAAACCCTATCATATTCATTCTTACTCATGTTACTTCCTTGTATTAAACTACTTACACTGAAAATAATGACATTAAAAAAGGAGAGACCTCATAGTTCTTTTACTTGTCAATCTGGCCTTATTCATTAGCAAACTGAAGGTAGAGAACATTGATAGAAGTAAAAACAGCTGAATTATTTTTGTTCAGTGCTTTCTTTGGTCTAGCAAGAAAGAAATACATGTGCACATGTGACCTGTGAGAGGTAGGAACTGTCTAATTTGGATGATTGTGCAGATGAGTGCTCTTATATTTTCAGGGTTGGCATTGTACAATATAAAAATGGACAATAAAATCAATGCTTTAAAGATGATTTCTTCTTTACTTAAAATGACATTAAGTAGCAAGTGAAAAAACGCCAAGACAAGTGAAGAGAGAGACTATGAAACGAAAGAAAGATCTCTATATTTTAATATATTTTATGGCATTTTTACTTGATTTTTGAACAAGGGACTCTGAATTACTATTTTTCACAGGGTCCAACAAGGTTATATAGCTAGGCCCCTTACCTGTCACATACAATGTGCTACATACTTATATCTCTCTATATTTTAATATCTATATACTTTATGAAAGAATCACTAGTAGTTCCAAATTTTTTTTATTGGAATGTGGCACTCTTAAAAGGAAAATCTAGAATTTCTATCCCTGGAATAAAAGTATTCAGACAGGGAAAGATGACTCAGTTTCAGAAACTTTCCCTATGAGTTTTACATTCTTCCTGGGGCAGACACACCCATTGTTCCTAGATTGGAAGGTTTTTCTTCTATACTACAGATGGTTCAAAGTAGCCAGATGTAGAAGGTCCATATTGCACACTTAGATTGTTTCTTTTACCATCTTTTCAGTGTTCCCCAAATGAACTCTACAGCTCTCGAATGCATTATTTCATGTGAGCCCTGCAACCCTTGTGAATTAGGCAATGGAGAAGTTAAAAAATAATATGTGTGGCTTGCTAGTTAACAGCAGTCCCTGGAGAGGCATCACCTGCTGAGCTCATCTCAACACAGGGTCTGACCCCCAAGCCTCACAGATTCAGAAAGCAGACAGTGTCAATGTCTCAAAGCTCTATTGGACTTAGGCATGCTGATTCACATCAGCTAAATCCACAGGAGAATGAAGTATGAAATACAGAATGCCAATGCTATAATTTATAGAAAGAAATGTAACTTTCCAGTGCACCAGAACATTCTCTTGCTGTAGAGAAACATCCTGGGAGGCTAGATTATCAGAAAGTAGCTTGTGAGCATGAAATCAGAACAAGGAGAGTTGGCTGTGTAGCTCATATGTTTCAGGGCATCAGGCTCCAATGGTCTGATAGATCTGTCTCAACAATAAGCAGAATTGGGCATGCTTGCATCATTTTATCTTCCTAGGACACTTTGTTTCCCAGTCAGTGCTGGAAGCATAGTGATAATTCATGCCTTCCTTTCTCTCATATTCCTTGCTGACTGATTCATTTTCTGATGAACTCATTCTTTCTTGAGATATGTGACTTACTACAGTATAGTAACAGCTGGGTTCTTTTCCCTTCTGCTTCTGGCACAGGGAATACTTTTTCTTCCATAAGGTGTGTTTCATATGAAAGGGATCTCATATAACTTGTGGCAGTTTTAAGGTTTAACTCTTGGCTTTTAGGACTGTATTTTTTTTTATCCCTGCCTTCGGCAGTTCTGTCTTCATTTCACAAAACAAAAAACAGGCTCAGGGAATGTTAGTAACTTGATTTGGAGAAGGAATCCACATGTTGACTTCGCTTCAGGGAGAGAAGAGATTTTATTTGTTTGGATGCAGGTATAACAGTCTTCATCCTACTATGTTATACTCTACCACATCTGCCTACTTGAAATGTAAATGTTTTGTAATTTTAAGGCAGCATCATAATGATTTCTTCCCAATCTCCTTGACCTGACCTACAAAAGACTACAGAATCTTCCTCTTAGCTCTCTTTCTGGCTTCATTTATTCTCTCTCCCAGTCACTCACTCTTTTTTAGCCACACTCACATATTCTGGTCTCAGGGATTTTACATGTGCTTTTCCCTCTTTCTGGAATGTTCTTCCCTCACATCCACCCTGTGTTCCGCTCTTTCAGTTTATTCAGAACTCCATTCAAATTAAATCCTCATCTAAAATTACAGCAGCATCATCCCCATCCCAGTAACACACACTTTACTTTTCTCATGACACTTCACACTAAGTGATTATGTCTCACTTAAATTTTACATACTCATTTTTTGCTTATTTTATTGTCTGACTCTCCCACTGGAACACAAGCTTCAAAGGAGACTTGTTTGTTTTTTCGCTGCTATATTCTGTCTTTTGAACAATCTCTACCACACTGGAATACCCTGGAATAAAAATGTGCACAGAGGGCACTTAGCATCACTTCTGGTCTTTAGTAAGTGGGTGATAAATGTTACTTAGTTTTCTAACATCCATGCACTAGTTGGCTCATTTATTAAGCAAGTCTCTCTTGAATTGTCATTCTGGGTACAGAATTATTGTTATTTAGTTGCTAAGTTGTGTCCGACTCTTTTGTGACCCCATGGACAATAACCTGGCAGCCTCCTCTGTCCATGGGGACTTCCCAAGCGAGAATACTGGAATGGGTTTCCATTTCCTTCTGCAGAGTATCTTCCCGACCCAGGGGTAGGGCCTGCATTTCCTGCATTGCAGGCAGATTCTTTACCACTGAGCCACCTGAGAAGGTTCTTGGTACAGAGCAAGTGTTTATTAAATATATGTTGAGTGAAAAAATATATAAATGAAATAATAAACTACTATGGAAGTTGACAGGAGGTAAAGGTGACTTCCAATTGGATCAAATATCAGGAAAGTATTCATGAAGAATGTAGCATTTGTACTTGGACTTGAGGGGTGCATTTGATTTATTTCTGTGGATATGAAGATAAAAGATATTCAACATACATTTATTATATGTTCTATAGCACTCTCTGTTCTGCAATTTTAACATCTGATAACCATCCTAGGAAGTAAGCTCCCTAAGAGCAGAGACTGTTTCTATATAGTTTGCTTTGATTTATATAATCTAGTATCTTGATATACCTAGTATGTGTGTGTATGTCTGTATGCTGTTATTGATATATGTGTATATATATATATTTCATTCATAATAGGTTGATATATAGTTGATCCTTGAGCAGCATGAGAGTCAGAGATGCTGCTCCATTGTGAAAATATGAGTATCACTTATAGTCAGCCTTCCCTGAAAGTGATTCCTCTGTATCAGAAGATCAACATCCATGAATTCAACTAATTGTGGTTGGGGCAGTACTGTAGTATTTACTAGTAAAAATTTGCATTATAAGTGTACCCATGCATTTCAAACCACTTGAAACCCCTATTGTCCATGGAGTCGCAAAGAGTTGGACAGGACCAAGCAACTAATACACATTCCCAAGGAACGATTTCCTATTATAAACATACATGGTTTTAAATTATCCTATTACCTTAGGGTCAACAGTGTATGTAATAAATGCATAGATACAAATAAAAAGTAAAATATTACAAAATTTACAAAAGATGAGATTTTAATAAATATGACACTAAAGATTTTAAGTATGGCAGTGAGATAGAAGTTAGGCTTAGTTTTTGATTGTGCCTGTGAGTTGGTATTATGATTGTCAATGAGATTAAAACCTTATTTGTCAATTTAGAAGACCCTTTTTTCCCTATAGGGAAACGTTGGAGTGATTAATATGTGCACGATTTAGAATGAGTTTCAGATTAGCATCAAGGTTTATAATGGAATGTTGATGTTAGTACATTTACCTCATAATCATTTTTTAAGATCAGAGTTTCAAAAATCAGTGGTCAAAATGACTCAGAAAGTTTGAATAATTTCCCTAATAATGCGATGAGACGTTTTTGTCTTGTGAGGCATTTAATAGTTAAGCTCTGAACCACAGTATTACCTTAGGATAATTTAAAACCATATATGTTTATAATAGGAAATCGTTCCTTAGGAATGTGTATTAGTTGCTTGGTCCTGTCCAACTCTTTGCGACCCCATCGCCTATAGCCCACCAGGCTCCTCTGTCCATGGGATTCTCCAGGCAAGAATCCTGGAGTGGATTGCCATTTCCTTCTCCAGGGGATCTTTCTAACCCAGGGGTCGAACCTAGGTCTCCTGCATTGCCAGCAGATTCTTTACCATCTGAGTCACCAGGGAAATACTCCTATACAATAGACACTGATATTTCTTATATCTCCGTTAGCCATAGGTGCAATGCATGATTTAAGTATTATTTATCTTAATAGCCAAGTCATTCAGCTAGTATGTGACTGAAGGGGAACTTAGAGCCAGAAGTTATGAATCTAAATGTGATTTTTATTTCACCTCAACACAACAACCATGCAAGGAAAAACGTCTAGTTTTTCCTTGAGAGATTTTTTTCCCCTCCTTACCTGGGCATCCAGTTATCAAAGAGCAGATTTGCAAACTGTTTCCTTGGAGATAACCAACTGTAATGGTCATTCCAGCACAAATACAAGGGCAGATTTACCAGGTCTAAACACTTCATCAGTTTACCTGGCAGAGCATGAAATGCAGTGAACACTTAACTAACTTTTAGGTTAATTATTCCCTTTTACATTTTGCACTTTTAAAATGACATATGGTAATACTTGATTTTACAACCAGCGAGCACAAAATATTTATAAATTGTATCTAATAAATTATAATTTTCCAAATCTAGCTGAGTCAGAAAGCATGGCATAGTTAATTAAATAGACAACTCAACCAATGATGTTGTGTTAGAAATTTGTAGCAATAGAAGAATTGAACATCACAAGATTCTATTTACTTTCCCTGCAAGCCAATATTTATAGGAATATTATAAGACAAATAGAATTTTACTGGACTTTTAATTCACCCATGTTCTAATCTGTGGTAGATTGCTTTTTGCAGGATAATTATAGGCTTCCCCGGTGGCTCAGACGGTAAAGAATCTGCCTGCAATGCAGGAGATCTGGGTTCAATCCCTGGGTTGGGAAGATTCCCTGAAGAGGGAATGGCTACCCACTCCAGTATTCTTGCCTAGAGAATTCCATGGACAGAAGAGCCTGGTGAGCTATAGTCCACAGGATCACAAAGAGTCATGCATGACTGAGTGATTTTCACTTTCACTTATGTACAGTTCATTTAGTGTTAGTCAATAAATTAGGGAAATTCTGGATGAAACTTAAAGGTTAGTGAAGAGTACCAAAGAAGGCCAGGATCAGATTAGATGGTGGTTTCAGAGCCTGAGAAGAAAGCAAAGAAAGGAAAAGCCAGTGTTCTGCATGGTCTATCTTGGCTATTTTGGACAGCAATCCCTTTGAATATCCATAGCTTTACCTTTTGTATGTTTCCTCTTAGTTTTGATATTTACAGATTTATTTAGAAAAATGAAAGTTACCATGAAACTATATTACTTTAGATGCATTTCTAATTTCCAACCACTTGTTCAACACACATTTTTTATGTATTTATTCTTGCAAAATCTTATAGACATGGGTTGATGAAGATTTAAAAGTCATTATTCTTCAAGGAACTTTCTGTGTAAGTAAACCTGGACAGTAATTCTCTGTGATGGTTAATTTTATGTGTCAACTTGATTCAGTATGGTACCCAGATATTTGACCAAAAACTAGTCTGGGCTTTCCCGTGAATGCATTTTTAAGATGAGTTTGTGCATGCATGCTAAGTTGCTTCAGTCATGTCCAGCTCTTTGTGACCCCATGGACTGTAGCCCACCAAGCTTCTCTGTACATGTGATTATCCAGGCAAGAATGCTGGAGTGAGTTGCCATGCCCTCCTCCAGTGGATCTTCCTGATCTGGGATCAAACTGGCATCTTCTGCAGCTCCTGCATTGCAGGAAGATTTTTTTACCATTGAATTACCAGGGAAGCCCCTTTGATAATGAGGTTATCAGTTAAATCAGTAGACTTTGCGTAAAGCAGATGGGCCTCATCCAATCAGCTGAAGACCTTAATAGGAAAGAGTTGACTTTCATGGAAGAAGAAGGAATTCTGCTAGCGAGCTGCCTTTGGACTTGAATGCAACTATTTTTTGAGTCTCCAGCCTGCTGGACTATTCTGCAGATTTTGACTTAATAAATTCTGCAAGCATGTGGGCCTAAGAAAAATGTTTTTCTGTGTGTACACACACACACACACACACACACACACACGTGCCCCCTGTTCATTCTGATATTTCTCTGGAGAGCTCTAATATACTCTGTATAGCCCAGGTGGGAAGCATCACTAATGAAGTGACAGTTTGTTTTAATTAATCACTTTTATTACAACTGTGATTTTTATTTAGATAGTGCTCTACAAATTTACTGGGTTTTCCAGTTGGCTCAGTGGTAAAGAATCCACCTGTCAATGTACGAGACACAGGAGAACTGGGTTCAATCCTTGGGTAGGGAAGATCCCCTGGAGAAGGAAATGGTAACCCACTCCAGTATTCTTTCCTGGGAAATTCTGTGGACAAGGAGCCTGGTGGGCTACGGTCCAGAGGGTCACAAAGAGCTGGACACCACTGAGTGACTGCGTACAATGCACTACAAATTTATTATCATCTATGGCTTTCAGAGGGCTTTCACATGAATTTTCTCTTTTGTGGTTTATATAACTTTGGACAGAAAATTAGGACAGAGTAAAATTAATCCCACTTTATGGATTTGAATGTGTTATCCAGAGAGTTTTTACTGATTGAGAATCAGCTGTGAAGTGATAACATTGATAACTTTAGTACTTAGATTTCCTTCTTCACAGTGTAAACCCATTCATGACATATTGATGCATCTTTGGAGAATGTGAGAATGTGAAGTCATGGCAGTGTATATCAGTATCATATCAGAATAATGAAAACTGATTAAAAAAAGAACAACTATGGGCCTTATTGTAGAAAAGCATTAAAAAGAAAATCTGCAAATTGCATGGGGAAATGTCAGTTGAAGCTCCAGGAGATGGATGCTTCTAATGCATCACTGGGACAGCCAAGGGTACTTTCTTGTATTGGTTCAGGTAGTAGGGGAGTTTCTCTTTTAACCCTGTGCTTGAGTCTTAGGCTGCTCTTGGAAGCAGAGACAATCAGCATAGAAATGTTTTAAGGTCTTGGAAATCAGGAATACTAAATAATGTTTTGTTAGAAATATGTATAATATCAGGTGCTTTTATTATTCACACAGCTCAGCTAAGTGTTGATACTTAACATCAGATATTAGCACCTTGGATGCATTTCTTTTAAGGCAGCATCTTTGAAAAAAAACTTTATCTTGGCTTGGTGAAAACCTGGCATAGGACAATAAAATCAGTTAGGCATAAATAATTTAAGCACTATGAATTATCCTCAGTTCAGTTCAGTCACTCAGTCGTGTCTGACTCCTTGTGACCCCATGAATTGTAGCACGTCAGGCCTCCCTGTCCATCACCAACTCCCGGAGTTCACTCAGGCTCACGTCCATCGAGTCAGTGATGCCATCCAGCCATCTCATCCTCTGTCGTGCTCTTCTCCTCCTGCCCCCAATCCCTCCCAGCATCAGAGTCTTTTCGAATGAATCAACTCTTCGCATGAGGTGGCCAAAGTACTGGAGTTTCAGCTTTAGCATCTTTCCTTCCAAAGAAATCCCAGGGCTGATCTCCTTCAGAATGGACTGGTTGGATCTCCTTGCAGTCCAAGGGACTCTCAAGAGTCTACTCCAACACCACAGTTCAAAAGCATCAATTCTTTGGCACTCAGCCTTCTTCACAGTCCAACTCTCACATCCATACATGACCACTGGAAAAACCATAGCCTTGACTAGACGGACCTCAGTCGGCAAAGTAATATCTCTGCTTTTGAATATGCTATCTAGGTTGGTCATAACTTTTCTTCCAAGGAGGAAGCGTCTTTTAATTTCATGGCTGCAGTCACCATCTGCAGTGATTTTGGAGCCCAAAAAAATAAAGTCTGACACTGTTTCCACTGTTTCTCCATCTATTTCCCATGGAGTGATGGGACCAGATGCCATGATCTTCGTTTTCTGAATGTTGAGCTTTAGGCCAACTTTTTTGCTCTCCTCTTTCACTTTCATCAAGAGGCTTTTCAGTTCTTCTTCACTTTCTGCCATAAGGGTGGTGTCATCTGTATATCTGAGGTTATTGATATTTCTCCCTGCAATCTTGATTCCAGCTTGTGTTTCTTCCAGCCCAGCATTTCTCATGATGTACTCTGCATATAAGTTAAATAAGCAGGGTGACAATAAACAGCTTTGACATATTCCTTTCCCAATTTGGAACCAATCCATTGTTCCATGTCTGGATCTAACTATTGCCTCTTGACTGGCATACAGGTTTCACAGGAGGCAGGTAAGGTGATCTGATATTCCCATCTCTTGAAGAATTTTCCACAGTTTGTTGTGATCTACATGGTCAAAGGCTTTAATGGAGTCAATGAAGTAAGAGTAGGTGTTTTACGGAATTATCTTGCTTTTTCTGTGATCCAAACAGATGTTGGTAAATTCATCTCTGGTTCCTCTGCCTTTTCTAAATCCAGCTTGTACATCTGGAAGTTCTTGGTTCACATACTATTGAAGCTAATCTTGGAGGATTTTGAGTATTACTTTGCTAGCATATGAAATTGGAGAAGGCAATGGCACCCCACTCCAGTACTCTTGCCTGGAAAATCCCATGGATGGAGGAGCCTGGTAGGCTGCAGTCCATGGGGTCGCTAAGGGTTGGACACGACTGAGCGACTTCATTTTCACTTTTCACTTTCATGCATTGGAGATGGAAATGGCAACCCACTCCAGTGTTCTTGCCTGGAGAATCCCAGGGATGGGGGAGCCTGGTGGGCTGCCGTCTATGAGGTCGCACAGAGTCGGACATGACTGAAGTGACATAGCAGCAGCAGCAGCAGGAGCAGCAGCATATGAAATGTGTGCCATTGAGCAGTAGTTTGAACATTCTTTGGCATTGCCTCTCTTTGGGATTGGAATCAAATCTGACCTTTCCAATCCTGTGGCCACTGCTGAGTTTTCCAAATTTGCTGGCCTAATTAGTGGAGCACTTTCACAGCATCATCTTTTAGGATTTGAAATAGCTAAGCAGGAATTCCATCACCTCTACTAGCTTTGTAGTTATACTTCCTAATGCCCACTTGACTTCACACTCCAAGATGTCTGTCTCTAGGTAAGTGATCACACCATCATGGTTATCTGGGACATTAAGATCTTTTTTGTACAGTTCTTCTGTGTATTCTTGCTACTTCTTCTTAATATCTTCTGCTTCTGTTAGGCCCATACCATTTCTGCCCTATATTGTACCCAACTTTACATGAAATGTTCCCTTGGTATCTCTAATTTTCTTGAAGAACTCTCTGCTGCTACTGCTGCTGCTAAGTCGCTTCAGTCGTGTCTGACTCTGTGCGACCCCATAGACGGCAGACTACCAGGCTCTGCCATCCCTGGAATTCTCCAGGCAAGAACACTGGAGTGGGTTGTCATTTCCTTCTCTAATGCATGAAAGTGAAAAGTGAAAGTGAAGTCGCTTAGTTGTGTCTGACTCTTAAGGACCCCAAGGACTGCAGCCTACCAGGCTCCTCCACCCATGCAATTTTCCAGGCAAGAGTGCTGGAGTGGGTTGCCATTGCCTTCTCTGGAAGAAATCTCTAGTCTTTCCTATTCTATTGTTTTCCTCTATTTTTCTGCATTGTTTACTTGAAAGACTTTATCTCTCATTGTTATTCTTATTTTAACCTTTAATTCTGATAAATTTTCACTGATGTTTTAGAAATTATTATTTCATTTTTGTCTACATATTTACCATTCGCAGACACCTATTATGTATATCTTAAATTTTGTTTTGAAATTTTTGATCTGTTTTGCCATTCTTGATGACTTTTGAAAGAGTACCTTGATTTCATCTTCAAGGATACAATTTTGTTTTCCTAATGCATTTTGTTATATATCTTGCCTATTAACTTCTTTATATCTTTGAAACTGTATTTCCAGTGTGTCCTGTTTGATATTATATCTTCACTTATTTCTTTTGGAGTATTTTTAAATGCTGATTTTAAAATGTTAAACTATCATCAATATTTGTTACTCATCTGATATAGGTTGTTCATTCTTTCGCTTTTTCACTTTTTGCTCTCTTTTGCTTTTTCTCTCTCCTTTAAATTGTATTTGCACTGCTTAAATATCTGGTTACTCTTGCTTGTGAGTTCATTTTATCCTAGGAGTATCAACTGTTTTTGCTTGTGAAGGATAGATAAGAGACAGATAGTGTATGACTTTATAGTCTGGGCTGGATTGTCCACTCTTGTTATACTCTTTAGAAGGACAACTGTGTTCCTTGGAAACTTCTGTCTTGGCCCAGGGCACTGATGTCTTGTAGGAAGCTTGCTCCCTTTATTTTATTTGCCATTTATGTTAATAGTTAAAATATCAATATAAAAAATCAACAGTGTCCATACAAAGTCAGGAGTAACTTTCAGAAAAAAACAAACAAACAAAAAAACACTGTTCATGTCTGTGTCTCTGATGACTTTAGCATTATCATGTACATGGCAGGTGCTCAACAAATGTTGGGTGAGTAAATGAACAATCTGTACATTCAATTCAGTTGAATTAAAATTTCTAGTATGAATTTTTGAAGTAATCTGCCAAAATAATTCTAATTCTTTTACAGGGTTATCAAGACTAATCAATAGAAATGTGGTTTAATATGGTCATGTTGAAAACAGAGAACTTCTCTTGCTCAGTAGAATGATACATTATGAAACTATAGTAACAGAAATAGTCAGTGTTGTGTAATAATGAACAAACAGATTATTGTTGATTAAAGATCAAGAATGGAGCACTCAGAAACATTTTCATGGAAATAAAGACACTTTATAAATCCCTTGGGGCTTCCATGGTGGCTTAGAGGGTAAACAATTTGCCTACAATGCAGGAGACCCAGGTTCAATCCTCTGGGTCGGGAAGATCCCCTGGAGAAGGAAATAGCAACCCACGCCAGTATTCTTGCCTAGAGAATTCCATGGACAGGAGAGTCTAGTGGGCTAACTTTCATGGGGTAGCAAAGAGTCAGACATAACTGAGCAACTAACACTTTCACTTATATACCCATTAGCTTTTTGGATTCCTCTTTCCATAAAATTCATATTTATAAATGTCTTAATTTTCCCACAGGGATTCTGTTGGTTTCTTTTTTTCTTCTATTTTGAAGGAGTTCATTGGTATTAGTTTTATAAATAAGTCCCTTGTCAGTTTTAAACATGAAAAGTGTCTTCTAGTCTGTCACTTTCCTTTTAAATAGGTCATTCAAGATATGTTAAAGTTTACTCCAGGAGACTAAAAGAGAATGCTGCAGTTTTTCAGAGAAAGTTTTTACTTGAAGATGTGATAAAGGACACTCTTAGAATAAAATGTACTTAATTATTGAGCTTAAGGCAAATGTTGGTGAAATGTTAGGATGAAGTATAAGACTTCACAGACATTTTGTACAGTGGTGGGTCCTTTTGAGACTATATCCTTAGACCTTATTAAGATGTCCTGTCACTCTCCCTTGCTTTGAGGGAATACTTGAAGGGAAAAGTTAGGAATCTGAGAAAAGATGAAGTCTCAGATCCTTTGGCACATCAGGCCTTCTAGGTCTGGCTACCTCTCTCTCTCTCATCTGCTTCTTTTCACCACACGACCTTATACTTCAGCCATACTAATTGACTCTTAAGTTATTAAAATAAATTCTGGCTCAAAGATTTACTGATATCATTTTCTAGATTGCTTTTTTAAAAAAATTTTGTAATGAAGCTGATATTGGACTGTTTCCTATTAAACCTGAAACCACTGCCAAAACTGACTTTCAACTGTGTACTTCACTGAAAACAGTGTGTGTGTGTGTGTGTGTGTATGAGTGTGTGTTCTCTTCTGTTATGGATTGACTTGGATCCTGCAAAATTCATGTTGAAGTCCTAACTTCCAGTACCTCAGACCTCAGAATGTGACTTTTTTGGGAAATAGGTTGTTACAAATGTGATTAGTCAAGGTGAGCACATTAGGGTGGATAGTAATCATTATGTGACCAGTGTCTTTACAAAATGAGAAACTTTGGATTCAGAGACACAAATTTTGTGCTCAAGGAGCATCCCTAGTGCTGTATTCTGTGATCATGGAGCATCTCTAGTTCTATATGCAAATAGGATGACAATAGGAACAGGGTAGAAATGCATATTTGCATGTTGCACTTAACTCCTTTGCTCACAACTGTGTTCCATTACCCCATTGGCATTCAGGAGCTTGGCTCTGGCTTTGCCACCACTGAGCATGATATAACCTCTCTGAGTGCCACTATTCTCACCTGTATCCTCATCTGTAAAATGAGGATAATACTGACTACCTCATAGAGCAGCCATGAGAAGTAAATAGTGATGACATGGATATAATAGGTAGAAATAGATGTAGCTTTTTATTCCCACTTTGGAGATTTTATTCTTATTTTGTTGATTTTATGCTACAAGAACACTAAATCAATACTAATCTTGGTTCTGAAGGAAGTCTGGAACAAGTTTTGAAGGCTTCTGCCCCTTGGCTCCAGAGCTTTGGCCCCAAGGAGAGTAGCAGGCTGACTCTCCAGGAAGACTGTCTTGTGATATTCATTAGGTTTTAGATATCAACAAATTATTAAAATTATATTTTTGGTAATGACTATTTAATTATGAAGGGGCTTCCCTGGTGGCTCAGTGGTAATGAATCTGCCTGCCAGTGTAGGAGACACAGATTCGATCCCTGGCTCAGGAAGTTCCTTTGAAGAAGGAACTGCAACCCACTCCAGTATTCTTGCCTAGAAAATCCCATGAACAGAGGAGCCTGGTGGGCTACAGTCCATGGGGTTGCAAAGAGTCAGACACAACTTAACAACTAAACAACAACAACAGCAATTTAATTATCAAATTGCCTATGTGGGAAAAATGAACAGTTATGTGCATAAATTACAGCTTTGGACTTCTGTTATAACCTATGGCTAAAGTTGCCTAGGGCATATGTAAGGGCATATGTATACATGTAACCTATTGTTTCATTTTCTGCTAATGAAATTCATTCAGTTTTCTTTATTTTTTGCATGCAGATATGTCCATTTGCCATTTTCCCAAAGGCTAAGGGGTAACCAGCAAATGTTAGGCAATGTGCTGCTTAGATTTCCTATCACCCTTCACCAAACTGGTACAGTGTTTATTTGTGCTTAGTTTTCTTTTTATTTTGTAACTCCTCAGTTTTTTTTTTTTTTTCTTTTGCAATCCCTGATGCATGACTACCTAGGTCTATGAGGATATATTCTTGGCTGGGGAAATGACTACATGGTCCATTTTACACTTGACATCTCACAGACAGAAGTACAACTCTCCAAAGGATAGGAGGGAGAAGGGGAAGGAGGAAAGAATCAGAGAGATCCCTAAAGATACTTGGCATTTAGGAGGCACTAGACAGGCTGGCTGCTTTATCAGAGCCTCAGGCTAGGGGCTGAGAGCAAGAAAGAAGTTCCACATACAGAGAACTTCAAAGGACCTGGCCTGGTCTGGGGATATGTTAACATAGAAGGTTCTTCCTGATCTTACTTTTCTTCCCACGAGCATTCTTCCTCTGAAACACATAGCAGGTTTCAAACCAAGCTTCATGTCTACTTGGGAAAAATTATTTCTGAAACCCTAGCCATTTTTACTTCTAAGCCTAGGAAAGTGTAACAAAATATTTTAAAAGAGTACAGTAATTTACAAAGCAACTTAATGTTTTTCTTCTCTTTAATTCCAAACTCCCTCCGAAGCCTAGTTCTTTCCTGACATTGAATGAGAAAGTGGAATGTTTCCTGAGTTTCTCTACTTTCCCCATACAGTACTTAAAAAAAAAAACAAAACAAAACATTCTGGGTCATAGCTGGTCACAAGACCAGTAATTAAAATGTTACCTCCAGGGAAATAAAAATTCTTTACTTAATTCTGTGTTCATACTCCCTTCCTTTGGTTGGGGGCCTGCAGTGGTAGGTGGTGGAGATATTTTTTTCTCTTTTTTCCATCCCTGTATGGAAGTTTTACTTCTCATCTATTCCTTCTCTCTAGGTAGCCTTTGGCTCCAATAAGGTTAGAATGAGGGCATGCAGGATTGGAAGGTGGTAGAAAGTATCTCTGTTAACTGATACTTTTTTGAACTGGAATGTTTCCTTTTCTGGGCTTGATCTTTGCTCACAGCTGATGTTCTCTCATGGGCTTCTTTTGTATCTTTATGGAAAATCCCATTTTCCCAGAAAGGACCCACATTTTAGGAGGGTGTGAGGTTCCTCTTTGGATTGGCCATCTAAGTTAAAGCTGACTTACTGGGTGGAAATTCAAATTACCCCAAGCTGTATTGTGGTAACTTGTCCTTATTTAGGCCCTTGGCACATATTACTTTGCTGTTGTCTGATGGAATTTAATCCTATTTCAAAATTCTTTTGCATTTAAATGGGCAAAACGATGTGATGTAGCATGGTGGTTAAAAGCAAAGGCTTAGTGGTTCAAGTCCTACTTCTGCAACTAAATAGCTGTGTGACTTTGAGCAACATAGCCTTTCTATGTTGTTGTTCAGTTGCTAAGTCATGTTCAATTCTTTGTGATCCCATGAACTGCAGCACATGAGGCTTCCCTGTCCTTCACTCTCTCCTGGAATTTACTCAAACTCTTGTCCATTTTTTAATTCATAATGTAGAATAATGGTACCTAATTCAGAGGCTTGTTAGATTAAAAGATCTAACACATATGCACTCAACCAACAGGTGATACTACATATGACCTACAATTTCTCAGCACTGATGTGGTCCTGGATTTGCCTGTACTATGAGAGAAAGCAGGTGCTTCAACATTAGACTCACCTTTATATGCTCTCGAATGGTTGTGAAACCAGTTTGCAAGAACACTTCATCCAGCCATTTAAGAAAAGTTTCTTATTTTTTGGACAATATTTGTAATTTCTGAACTGTCTTTGTGTATAACTTCTCATGTCACCTTGGAGATACTCCTGTAAGGCAGGCAAAAAATAAGGTGCTATTATGTTCTTATTTTTTGCAGACAATGTGTTTGAGTTGTAGCAGGGACCAAGGTTGGAATAACAGTGCTAAACTCAGAACCTAGGTTATCTGCCTTCCCAGTGAATTGCAGACTGTGTTGGCTGTCTTCCTCTGTCATAACATCATTTGTCAAATGAGCTCTGCATTAAGGTGGAAGGATGTTCTTCCCTGTGGTGACAGTTCAGTGGGAGGCTTTAGAAGAGAGACAAGTTTCTTGAATGGGTTTTCATCTGCACAGGTGGCCTCCCCAAGTGAGTGGGCAGGAATGCTTCTGGTGCGGTCCAGGCCTGTTCCATCCCATTAGGGCACTGGTCTCTCCTTTCCTTTAGACAGCACCAGTTTCTTTAAAAATCACCCTATTGACATGCCATTAACAGAGCAGAACATGTTGACATCCAGCTGTTGCTTTCATTACCAATTTGTTTTAATTGGTCTCACACTGTTTTCCCCTCACTTTTTTGTACTGTGTTGGTTTAACTTTGTCTGCAGTCAGCCTGGCTTAAGCTGTAAACCTTTTATGAGAGGAACTTGCTGATGTGTGGAAAGTCACAGGCAGTTGGCTGGGCCTGGCTGGTAAGTCTGGAACATTCCAGCCCCAACTTTAACCTTCAATGAGTTTGTTTGTTCTTAGTGTCTTCTTTTTAAAACTTCAATCCTGAACAATTAGAGAAGGATTATTTCTCTGGGCAAACCTTTAACAAGATTTATTCTTAAGGAACAAATAATGTATGTTAAACTGAAAATTAGGATGAAGTTGAAAATGAACCATGTTTGGAAATTTTTAAGGTTGGGGAAAAAACATCTCAGTGATCCTCAGTTAGGAGATTTTGCTCTAGTCAGTGTCACTAATTAACAATGAAGCAGTGGTCCAGTGCAGACAATGCCCTTGGAGGAGGACAGAAGTCCAGATGGTACATTACGATCCAGAAGTTTGGGCACCAGTCAAGAATGCAAGCAATTACAAGGTGACCAGGAGGGAGATGACAGCTGGCATCTGCAGAAGGCCCTCTTGGTTGCACCTGCTGGTGGTAACTGCTTACTTGGGGTAGGAAGTAGTCGAGACAACAGTTTGCTTTATCTACAAAGAACCTTAAAGTAAAACTTACTTGTATCTCACAGGTTAGCTTTGATTCTCAGTTATACTCAATCTGAGCTTTTGTACAGGGAAAAAAGAAAACACATACATAAATACATGTATACAAACAAACATATATCAAAAAACATGGGGCAAGTTTCCTTTAAGAAGAAATAAATTGTTTGGTTAACCAATATTTACAGAGCAACTGCCATCTGCTAAGTATTGTTACAACTCTTCTAGGATTACATAGAATTGAGGCCATTATCTTCAAGAAATCCATTATAAGAAATATATCATACTATCATGAATAGTTTTAATATAGAATAGAATGTGGTAAGTTTCACAAATGTGAATGGAAATAAAGTATCAGAAGGATAAGGGAGTTCTTCTGAAAGATTTTATTTAACAAACCAACAACAATTCCTGCAATAAAAATAGGTTTTATTCTGCTAGGTGTAAATTACTTCAGCTGTCTATTGCTTACATTCACTAAATAAATACCTCATTCTAAACTGCGACAAAAGCAAGAGTTCTTTTTCGTTGTTTACAAAAGTTTGAAAACTATGTTATTAGTCTGTTTTGATATACAAGGTACAAAAAGATCATATCCTCATAGAAGACACAGAATTTACTTATTCTGTCTCAAAAGGTCAACACTCTACAAAGTGATGTGTAGTTAACTGATTATTATCTTGAGTTTTGAGTTGTAAGAGGAATGTCTCCCTGAAAGGGATATGCCCTTTCATATATAGTCACATATAAATTATATGTTAAATGAAGACTATTGGGTTGTTCATTTGATCAACACTGAGTGCCTCCTATGTTCCTTACATGGCAGCCATTCATACCTGGAGAGCAGTGGGTTCAGTTTGCCTGCTGTGCATAAGTCCATGTGAGCAGATACTTGGATGACTGGAAGAACAGAGATGTAGTTATGTAATAAGGGGCTGGGACAAAGGAAAAACATAAGAATGGAGGCAGAGACAAACTTAACAGAGTTGATAGTTAGGCCTTGATCTTTGCTGGTCACAATTGCCCAATTTACTCCTAAAGATAATCTATGCATCATCTTTGTCACATTGACACAGATAAGTGGCCAAGGTTCTTCACAGATTGCAACATTGTTTGAACTGTATTTTGCAAGTATGTGAATCAGTGTAACACATATCTTAGAGATGAAATTTATCTGTTTTTTAATGGTAACTGTTTTTATAGAAAATCTGCATATAGATGATTTCTTGGAATCTCACAATGCACAATGGTTATTTAAAACTTCATAGAAATACTAAATTACTGAAATAAATGTGCAACAAACTATATTATTTTATTTATTTTTATTTATTATTTTATTTTATTTATTATTTTAGCTCTTCTCATATTCTATATCTTACCTTTCTTAATTGTTTCTTCATGCCTGGTATTTTTATGCATTTTAAACCAACAATGGGTTTGAGAAGTTAGTAACAGGCAGAAAATAAAGACTATCTTATGTAACTCAATGATACCAGAATCTTGAAAGAAATCAAAGTGAATTTTGTTTTAGGCTCAAATTTTCAATTAAAAATTTCAAATAATGAAATAGGAAAAAGTATTAAATTCCTTTAATCTTTGTTTATGTCTTAGCAATGTGTGGTATAATGAATAAGGACTTCTGCTTTCTGCATGTGTTGTCATTGAATTCCATAGCATCACACAGTTTGGCATGGAATAAGGAATAGATTACACTAGGGAAACTCCCAGTCAAGGGTGATAAAGGACAGATGCAAGTCCTCCAACCTTCCTGTTGTCCTTTTTAACATGGGATCAACAGACTGCTAAATATGCAAGTGTGGGTCAGTTTGACCAGGGGTCAAACCAGAGATTCAGTGATTTTCTATAAGCACTGGCAGAACTCCCAAAAGCAATTATACTCATTGTTAAGGTTTATTACAGTGAAAATATCCAAATTAAAATTAGCAAAGTGAAAAAATTACATGGGGCAGTCTAGGAGAGACCAGGCATGGGCTTTCAATCATCATTTCCTAGAGAGCAGTACAGTGTTTAATTCAGCCCTTTACTGAGGTTGGCATTCCAGGGGAGGGACCTTACCTATTGCATTCTCTTATGTGGCATAAGAACAGTTTTGTGAATGAGAATTATCTGATTATTGGTCACTGAAAAGTTTGGGTTAGGTGTCAATTGTTTAAAAAGTTGTCAACAAAGCCAGCTACACTACAGCACGGAAGGCTTTGGGGCCTTTGGGAGTTGAGTTTGGTTGGATGTGGCCCCCTTCTGCTGGGAGGGGAGAGGGTCCTTGATCTTAACTGCCACGGTCTGTAGTCTAGATAACTAGGAGTGAATGCTAGCAATCCTCTTTTAACAATGAATTCCCTAAAGAGAATTTTATATCCCTAAGATTTGGGATAGTAAATAGAAATTGACTAATACGGAGAAATTAAAGTGTTCTACCTGAAGCTAAATTGAGGCTACTGAGTGACTGAACTGAACTGAACTGAAAGGGGATAGGAAACTGAGTATCTGCAGCAGAAGCTGCAGTTTGCTTGATTGTTTATCTTACTTTTTAGACAACAATGAAGAATCATTTCCTTTGTTCCTTCCTTCCTTGGTGCTTGCCTGACTTCTTCATTAATATACTGGGGTTATAGGATGCATTGATATGTATTTTACAATGGAATTAAACATGAAAGCATAAGCAATCTTAGCACAAACCATGGAACTTTTCTGTTAGAGTGAAAGTGAAAGAGAAGTCACTCAGTCGTGTCTGACTCTGCAACCCCATGGACTGTAGCCTACCATGCTCCTCCGTCCATGGGGTTTTCCAGGCAAGAATACTGGAGTCAGTTGCCATTTCCCTCTCCAGAGGATCTTCTGGACCCAGGGATCAAACCTGGGTCTCCCACATTGTAGGCAGATGGTTTACCATCGGAGCTACTAGGGAAGTTAGAGTAACTATCCCTACTTAAGTGTTCTTTCTTTTGTGATTTGCTCTCCTACATACCCCCTCCATTGCCCTTTGGAAAATAATAATTTTTTTTTTTTAACTTAAGGCTGATAGATAAAAGGATGAAAAGGAGAAAGATGTGACTTGAATTCACACATTTTGTGTTTCTCAAAGTCTGAAAACCTTCATCATAGTGTAAAGGTCTAGATGAAGCATGCTTCACTTTCACTTTTCACTTTCATGCATTGGAGAAGGAAATGGCAACCCACTCTAGCGTTCTTGCCTGGAGAATCCCAGAGATAGGGGAGCCTGGTGAGCTGCCGTCTATGGGGTTGCACAGAGTCGGACACAACTGAAGTGACTCAGCAGCAGAAGCAGCAGATGAAGCATGAGGTAACCTTCAGCTGAAACCATGAAAATTATGCACTGTCTCAAATTAACTTGAAACTCATCAGCACTATAAAGACCTTTTGTTTTGTTGTTATTGTGTAGTCATTAAGTTGTGTCTGATTCTTTGGTGACCCCATGGGCTGTGGTCCACCAGGCCCTTCTGTCCTTGAGATTTCCCAGGCAAGAATACTGGAGTGGGTCGCCCTTTCCTACTGCAGGTGATCTTCCCGATCCAGGGATTGAACCTGTATCTCCTGCGTAGCTGGAGGATTCTTTGCCATTGAGCTACCTGACAAAGACCCTAATTTCTCTCAATTATAGTAGATTGAGATTTAGTTTGCCCAAATGCCCTTGGGTAACAAGGATAGATAAAACCAAAGCAACGTGACACATCTGGAAGCTGCTGAGTTGAATATTAGATGTAAGCAAAACTTCCAAACACATGGCTGAATACTAGGAGTAGCCCCTCAGTATATTTTTTTCCCCTAGGGAGAATAAACTTTTATAAATGTGACCTCAGTACCAAGTAAAAGTCATTCTAATTAAAGAGAATTTGCTAATGATAAAATCCTGAGATGAATCTTTGGGCATGATGTTCCCTAAGGAGCTGAGGCCCATTTAGTATATACAGCCAAATATTTTTGAGGTTGAATTGTTCTGGGGCTCATTATCAATAAGTTGTCATCTATTCGTTTTGAATCAATGATTTCCTTTGTTGGATTTAGACGGTCTTTGTCTTCTCTTGACACTCATAACAAAAGATGCTTGATTCAGAAATTCCATTTGCTGGGAAAATACATCAGGTGAGTCATTCTGTCCATTAACCACCTCTGCTCTTCACTTTTGTGTGCAGCGTACTGTCTCCAATGGGGTTTACCTTGCTCAATTTCCACTTGAAAGGTAAATGTTTATTTCTGGTCTCAGCAGTTCCTCAATCTTTTTCTCTTTGTACCCACTTCATTCTCTGATTCTCCACAACCATCCTTATCCAAACCCTCATTTAGAACTTTTAAACCATGAAAGTAAAAAGGAAGAATATTGGATTTCAGAATGAAAACCATAGCTCCAACACCAAATTCCTTGCCAAGAATTTTCCAAACCACTTTGATATAAAGATTGCTAGGTTTTATTCCTCAATTGTGCTATTCTGTTTTTTCAGCAACTATGCATCATATATATGCATATGCCATATATTTTTATATCTCTACTTTTATTACATCAGTTACTGAAAAGTTATTCAAACTTGCACCTGAAGCAACTTATCTGAATGGCACATACCACTACAAGTTTATTTGAAATAGAAGCTTGTTCTTTTCTTTTTATGCAAGGCAAAGGATTAACTATAGTAGCCAGTTGGGATTTTCTTTAATTCTAGAAGTAAAGAACATGTATACATGGTAAACTTTAAGTTGTAAGAGAGTCATGCATTTTTGAGGTTAAAATAGTTAAGCTTGAAGATGTCTTGGTGCTATTTATAGTCTTTATTATTGAATGTGTCTAAAATTAATTGTACTAAATGTTAGATATTAAATCCAGAAGACTGCCCTAACTTATGGACTTGATATAGTTTTACTATATAATCAAATATAAGAAAACTGAGTTTTACATTCTTAACATAGATAAAATTTTTAAAAGAAATTTTTATTGGAGTAAAGTTGATTTACAATGTTTTATTAGTTTCAGGTGTAGAGCAAGTGAATCAGTATTGGTAGTGTACATATATATACATACACACACACACACACACACACACACACACATATGAGATCCCCTGATGGCTCAGGCAGTAGAGAGTCTGCCTGCAATGAGGGAGATCTGAATTAATTCCCTGGGTCAGGAAGATCCTCTAGAGAAGAAAATGGCAACCCAGTCCAGTATTCTTGCTTGGAAAATACCATGGACAGAGGAGCCTGGCAGGCTACAGTCTATAGGGTCACACAGCGTCTGACATGACTGAGTGACTTCAATTTCATATATATTTGTGTATATATATACATCCAGTTTATTTTTTAAATATTCTTTTCCCTTATAGGCCATTACAGAGTATTGAGTACAGTTCCCTGTGCTATACAGCAAGTTCTTATAAGTTATCCATTTATATATAGTAGTGTGGGACATAGATAAAAATTTTTTAAAAAGTCTGAATTAGCTGGGATGTTCTAGTCTATGGCATTAGGGAGACACCTGGTGTAGATAAATGTGGATAAGCTGTGAAAGAAGGCAACTGGCATTCAAAACTCTACTCTCTCACCAGCTATTCTGAGCTTGTGGGTTAAATGTTTAAATTCTTCAAGCCTATTATCTTTTATCAGTAAAATGAGGATAATAGTTATATTTATTTCATACAGTTCTTATGAAAACTGTCATGTGAAGTATTTAACACATTGCCTAGCATATACTAAGTACTTGAAAAATGGTTATTTCTATTTGTAGGCAGAAATCAGAATAATTTTATAACACATCTTTCAAAAACTCTATTAGTTTAGGACTTCATGGAAACATTTGACAAGTAATCATGGGTAGTTCTTTAAACTGTTTCTGTTTATCAAAAGTTATCTAGCTAGACATTCTTTAGAGATAGTTCAGCTGCTAACATCCACCCCAAACACTTTTATTTTAAAGATTTGGATGACTTTACCATCTGCTTTAGTGGAGGAAAATAAAATACTGGAAGCCATGAGCTACATCTGACTTTTCCTTCCCACCTCACATTTTTCAG
The DNA here is from genome assembly GCF_014754425.2 of Oryx dammah. Taxonomy (NCBI): domain Eukaryota; kingdom Metazoa; phylum Chordata; class Mammalia; order Artiodactyla; family Bovidae; genus Oryx; species Oryx dammah. The sequence continues at coordinate 16,527,194 of NW_024070209.1, forward strand.
TTACCATATTTTTATTATTTTAATTTATATTTTAGGTATATAAAATATTATTTATATTTTATGTATATATTTATTTTTATTACTCTCCCCTTTCTTTACAGTACAAAAACTGCTCTCCTGAATACGGTTTCTTTTTATGTTTTGAATCATATCCTCTAAATCCTTTGTGATCTTGATTGGTGATCATCTCTCTTGATTGCATTTCAGTGGACTCCAGTCTCTCTTCTTTCTTTATCTGCAAAAAGCCATGGATGTCTTCATTTTCTTGTCACTTAACTCATTTATTGGGAGTCCCCCAAATTAGAAGCCGGCCTTCCTAATTGTTCTACTAAAATTGCACTCTTAAAAACATCAGTGATATCTTAGCCTACTATAAACCTTAGCTCCACCCTATTTTCCATGTTTCATCAGTAACTGACGTGACACACCTTCTTTGGTTTCCAAAAGCCCTCTGTTTATTTTTTATTTTTTTTTTTTTTTACTTTAATATTTTGAAAACTATTTTATTTTATTTTATTTTTTTAAATTTATTTTTAATTTTTACTTTACAATTCTGTATTGGTTTTGGCATAGATTGACATGAATCCACCACAGGTGTACATGCGTTCCTGGGAAGCCCTCTGTTTAGATTGCTCTGAGTACTCCTCTGTGTTCAGCTACAGTGGCCTTTCCTCTTCAAAAGTATCAAAGCTTTCAAAGACAGGAACATGCTGGTTCCTGCCTCAGGCCTTTGTATTTGCCATTCTTTTTGCCAAAACTACTGTCACAGATTTTCATCTGGCCATTTTCTTGTCACCCGACAAGTCTTTGCTCAATGCCACTTTCTTTGTAGAACTATCCTTTAACACTCCAAGTGTCTATACTCCTCTCTGCAATCTTACCTTATTGCACTATCTTCATGCAACTTTCTTTTGACTTCATGGCACTTAACCACTGCTTCAATGCCTTTCTTATATTTGTCTTATTATTTTCCTCCTTATTGGTACATAAGATCCTTGAACAGAGAAATCTTCTATCGTTTTATATGGATAACTGTTTTATTCAAAACCTAGAGAAACAGCTGATATACAGTCAATAAATATTGAAGAATGCATAAATGAACCATAATGCTCTTTCTATTTTATTTGGCCTTCTTTCCTTTTGTTCTTTCTTTATTCTCTTCATTTTCCAGAGATTTTTAAAATATATATGATTTTTTTAAATTAAAAATACCTTATTCAAAATATTTCCTTCTAAATACGGGGATTAAGATAAGTCAGCCAACCTCTGTAAACGTATACCTTTACCTTGGTTCTTTTGTAATTTGTCTTTACACTCTCCTTACCAAGTAATTTATCATGTTTTGGGCTAATGCTTAATTCGAAATCTTTGCTCTTAACTTTAATCAGTTTACGATTTCTTTAGCCTCACTTAGTTAGCTACCTGCTCTTGCATGGTCCATATACTGAATGTTCTTCAAATTTATATTCTGTCAGATGCTGCTGATACAAAAATGAATAGGACACAGTTCTTAGAAAAGTGGCATTCATAGTCTGATCATCTATGATAATAGTTTGTAGTCTAATGAGGAGAAATAGATATATAAAAATTAACTTCACTGGGAAAAGTGTTATACTTGTAGATGGTACAGCTTGAATTAAGAGCAAGAAATAAAGAGAGCATCAGCTGATAGCATGTTGGGGTCAACTTCATTAAATCAGGACAAGTCCTTTCCATAAAAAATGTCCTTTATATTTCACTGGTTAATATAGGTTCATCTGGGAATAATACCTATCAAGTTAGAGTCAGTATAATATAGTATAGTCTCTTGGATTAAGCTGTCTAGGTTCTAATCCTGGCATACTGAGCAAGTGTTTGATTTTTCCCTAGCTTCCTTACCTGTAAAATAACAGTAATAATAATAATAGCTATTATTATTAGTATTTATTATATAATTATAATTATTAATAATTATAGCTATTGCAATAATTTAAAGAATTAATGTAATATGAAAACACCATGTGTAACACAGAGTGCTCAATAAGTTTTGTGCTGTGCTCAAGTGCAAAGTCATGTCTGACTCTGTGACCACATGACCTGTAGCCTGCCAGGCTCCTCTGTCCATGGAATTTTCCAGGCAAGAATACTGAAGTGGGTTGTCCTTTCCTACTCCACATTAAGTATTAGATATTTGCAATTTATTCCACACCACCAAACAAATGTCTTCCAAAAACAAGAAAAAAAAAACACACCGGGAATTCTACGAACGTGTATTTCCATAATTTTACATTTTTTGAGTTTTGCTTTTTCCCCAGGGCTATTTACCCTATTAGCTGATTTGTGTTTCAACGCTGTTACTTTTGCCAAGCTTCAAAGTCCCTGACAACCCTGAAGGCCTTTCCATCCAAGATTAGTTTTTATGGGTCACAGCCTGCCATGGTTTCCTAGGTAGTCATGACAAAGGGCCATGATTTTTTTGTGTGCCATGGTGGAGACTAGAGAATGCTGTGTCAACTGTTTACCACCTTCTTTTGGGTAGGTGCTTTTTTTTCTATTGGATTTTTATTTTTGATACCCACTTATTATGTAAATTTATCTTGTTTCTATTTTTTTTTAAATTTTGGCTTTCTAGTCACTTTAATTTTTCTGTTGATTTTTTCAATTTTTTTAATAGCCATCATCAAAAAATCTATGAAAAATAAATTCTGGAGAGGGTGTGGAGAAGAGGGAACCCTCTTGTGACATGTCTGCTTGTTTCTAAATTTTTTTTGTTTTAATTTTGCTTGCCAGTCACTTAAATTTTTAAGAGGTGTCCCAAAACTTGTTTTTGTTTCAAAACTGAAATTTCAAGAGTACAATTTTTTAATTTGATAAATTGAGTAATCTTTAAGGTCAAGAACAAGAATAGCAACAAAAATGCAGATAATAATTGGAGATTCTAATTAGCTTATACCACACATTTACCTTTGTAAATTTTTATCAGTTTGCAAAACATTGTATTAGATGGATTCTGAAGGAGACTGGTTTAAAGACGTTTGCTTTATCGTATCTTACTTGCTTAGGTTTAAGAGTTATTTGAGGAATCTGTTCATGAAAACACTACATATTTTTATGGCACTTCACAGACATTTAAGTACCTTCACAGGCATCATCTCATTTGATCCTCCTATCCAGAGGAGAAATAAGCCTTACTATCACTTTCACCAGCTGCTCCTGTTTTTCTTTGAATATTTTCTCAGTGCAGAAATCAGTTCCTTCAGTGGGGAGGTACACACTGATGGATACTCATCCAGACCTTCTTCTCTTTTTCTGCAGTCACCTGGTCAATTTTCTCTCACTTTCCCAGCCAGTTTTCCTCAATGATCATCTGTGTCAAGGGCTGGTGGTTCTCAACACCGATTACATATTAAAATTACTTGAATTAAAAAATAATTCTTAGTGTCTGGGTCCCCTGTTAGACCAATTGAGTCAGAATTGTGAGACAAGATGGAAAGTGACCAGGCAGAGATATTTTAAAAAAGCTTTTTGAGTGATTTTAATGAGCAGCAGAGTTTAAGAACTGCTGCTGTGGGTGCTTAGAGCTGCTGTCTCCAGAGATGGAAAGCATTATTTCAGTTTTCTACAGAAACAAAACCTTTCTAGTATACTGTATCATTACCCTCAGTGTCTTTTCCTTTGAGAGAATAGGTATTTTCATATTTTTGTTTCTTCTAATAACTAACTTTTATTTATATATTGCTTTATAATGAAAGTATTTTCTCATTCATTATTTTCACTGAGGCTGTATTTCAGGCATATGATTAGTATCCCATTTTATAAGAATGGAAGCTCAGAGAGATTGAGTTTCTGGCTACAGATTACAAAGTTTATAAGATTTTAAGTAGGTTTACAGATTATAAGTAGGTGACTGTGTGTGTGGCTAGGGGAGAGGGGTGAAGAGTGCAATCTAGGTATTCTGACCTCTAATTTAATGAACTTTCCTCTTGTTTGCTATTCATAGTGTGGCCCATGGGTTTGTGGGACATGCATCATCACCTGAAGGCTTGTTAAAAGTGTCGAATCCCAGGCCCCCCCCCCAGATCTACCAAATCAGAATTTTAATAAGTTATCCCCATGATTCAACTTCTTAATAAGGGTTGAAAACTATGCTGTCTCTAGACTCTTTAGTCCTGCATTTTATGATGTCTTTGTATATGTATGTTACACATATTGATTTCATGAAGGATAATTTTTCAGAAGTCTTGCCTATAAATTCCCCTCTGAAGCTTGTTTTCCAGTCTTTTCACTAAGACTCAAGGTATTTTTTCCCAATAGCTCTCCTACTGCCCTGAAATGAATCTGTGATCATTTGCTTCTGCTTTGAATTTTGCAGGTACAAGAGCTCTGGAGGACCCTGGGAGGGTTGCTGTTGCTTTTTCACTGTCATAATTTCCCTCCTTTTTCTGAACCAGAGGGTATAACCTAGGAAAATGCCAATCAGACTCCTATTAAAATTTAGATTCTCAGTGGATCTTGCTGAACTCTTGTTCCTCATTATCATTGCTCACAGTCCATAAGAGGACTTTGGGGATCTCATGCAGTAACATCTTTTCTAATAGGTATTCTCTCTACAGACTGCAATTGAAAAGGTTTCTAGTGATATGCATTTCACTTTACTGAGTTCTACATATCTCTTTGCTTCCTTAATGAGTTCTGAACCTGGAGAAGTCTAATAGAAGACAGAAAGAACTACTATAGATACCACAGTTCCATGACCGGGGCTGTCTCATGGCTATTGCAGTTGAAATAAACAAACAGGTTGTTTTCTGAATCTCAGGCTACGTTGAAGTGTTGCAACAGTATGAGAAGCAGTCCAGGCAACTTGTTTGATGATCTATTGTGCAGTTTTTGCAACACACCAGCTGCCCTGGACTTGAATTGCTTTTTTACTCTCTGTATCTGTCTCCACCTCAGAATTTCCCCAGCCTCAGAGAAGTTAATATCTCTGCCTCTCCTTTTGGGGAAAAAATACACAAAACTCCAGCTATGATCCTAAAGTTAATGTGAGGTTTTCCTTTGGGAAGGGAATATGTGTTTGTCAACTGTATGTTTGATATGTAAAAGTAACTGTGGTTGGAGTAGCTAAATTTATGTGAGAAACAAATAAATGCATATTACATATTTAAAAATGGAAACAAAATACAAACTGGCCTTTGTTTCAATCCATATAACTCTTTCTTTATAGCCCTCATGGAGCGTTCATAGTTTGCCGTTACAGTACACATTATCTTTTCACTCGATTATAAGCTGCCTGAAGTGTCTTGCTCAAGTTCCTAGTTTAGTGCTATCCCCACAGCATAGACCCGCACTGGAGCCAATGCATATGTCAAATTAAATAATGGAGGAAATTTAAAAAATATATCAGTGCATTGCATTCTGTTCTGATTTCAGATAATGAAGACATACTTGAGGAGAGCAATGAATATCCCTGCGTTTTGTTTTTTTTTTATAAAATGTGGACATAGGAGGGGATGATCCTTTGAATCCTTTCTAATATGACAGTTTTAGCATTCTGAGTTGGAGATGTCTGAGACAGTCAAGTAGAAAAGCCCATCTAGAATCTCAGGTGAAATATCAAACTATTAGAGAGATGTTTGGGAAGTCATTGGCATGGATTTTTTTTTTTTTTTAAGCTGTAAGAGAGGATATGAACACACAGAAAGTGTGTAGAGTAAGAAATGGCTTAAGGTGGGACTTTTGCTAAGCAACTTATAAAGGATAAATGGAGGAAGAGAAGCTCATGGTGACCAGTAAGAGGGAGGTACTATTAAAGGGTAGAGAGAAACTCAAGTTAGAGTGTGGGAGAGAAGCCTCTACTCTTCTCCCATAGGAAGGTAGCTGGTAGGTTCTGTGAGTAAATGTGTCTGAAGGGTGGGACAACTCAACTCTACCTCATCAGCATCTCCTGACTCTCAGTTCCCTTTTCCTCTCTATTCCCCCTGGGCTCGAGGGGACTAGAAGCATGGCATGGGTACCCCACTCCTTGTTCACTTGTATTCATTTCAATATATTAAACTTTCAAAACAATATTATTAAAAACAGGGACTCAATGTTAAGATCTTTTTCTTGCACATACATAGTGTAAAGCCCACACCCATTTGTCTGATACATGAGGACCTTTACCATCAGACATTTTTCACTCAGCCTTCCAGTAGGGTCATGCTCTTCTAGTCCCAATCGAAAGATCCTTCTTTATCAAGGTTAAGTGATTGTTGGTTCAGAAATATATGATGCTCTTCTACTCAACTGTGCCTTTGATGATTGTTTTTTTTTCTCTCCACCTGGCAAGCATTGTTTATTTTTCTTCTTTTGACAAATGTCTCTTCAGTGTTTAGAATATAGTTCAAACATTTCCTTTTTGGGTTCTCTCTTTCTAAGTCATTATTTTAACCCTCACATTTTGCTCCAGTTGCATTTTGTATGTGTTGCATTACTCTCTTTATTACATACCATTATTTGTTGTCCACACATACATACTAGGCTGAGGCTTTAATGATTTTATTTTCACTGGGTCACAGAAGCAACCATTAGAAACCGACATGGAAAAAATGACTGGTTCCAAACTGGGAAAGGAGTATGGCAAGGCTATATATTATCACATTGCTTATTTAACTTATATGCAGAGTACATCATGTGAAATGCAGTCTGGATGAACCACAAGCTGAAATCAAGATTGCCTGTGAACTATCAACAGTCTCAGATATGCAGACAATACCACTCTAATGGCAGAAAGTGAAGAGGAACTAAAGAGCCTCTTGATGAGGGAGAAAGAGGAGAATAAAAAAGCTAGCTTAAAACTGGCAACCCACTCCAGTATTCTTGCCTGGAGAATCCCAGGGACGGAGGAGCCTAGTGGGCTGCCGTCTATGGGGTCGCACAGAGTCGGACACGACTGAAGCGACTTAGCAGTAGCAGCAGCAGCTTAAAACTCAACATTCAAAAAATGAAGGACATAGCATCTGATCCCATCACTTCAGAATGGAAAATAGAAGGGGAAAAAGTGGAAGCAGTGACTTTATTTTCTTGGTCTCCAAAATCACTGTGGAGAGTGACTGGAGTCATGAATTTAGAAGAAGCTTTCCCCTTAGAAGGAAAGCTATGACCAACCTAGACAGCATATTAAATGCAGAGACATTACTTTGCTCACAAAGATCTGTCTAATCAAAACTATTGTTTTTTCCAACAGTCATGTAGGGATGTGAGAGTTGGACCATCAAGAAGGCTGTGCACTGAAGAGCTGATGCTTTGAATTGTCATGCTAGAGAAGACTATTGAGAGTCCTGTGGACTGCAAGTAGATCAAACCAGTCAATCCTAAAGAAAATCAACCCTGAATATTCACAGAAGGAGTGATGCTGAAGCTGAAGTTCCAGTACTTTGGCCACCTGACACAAAGAACCAACTCTTTGGAAAAGACCCTGATGCTGGGAGAGATTGAAGACAAAAGGTGAAGGACGCAGAAGAGGATGAATGGTTAGATAGCATCACTGACACAATGGACATGAATTTGAGCAAACTCCAGGAGATAGTGGAGGACAGAGTAGCCTGGCATACTGCATTCCACTGAGTCACAATCAACAGCAAGGTCACAGTCAAATCTGGACTAAAATTTTTAAGGGTTCAGCTTCATAAATCTTGTTCTCTTTTGGTTGACAGATTCTACATGCATTTTTGTATTCCTCACACATTCTTGGCTCTGCAACATGTGCTGTGCTACAAGGTCACAGGTGTGAGATAAGTATGTGCAATTGATTGTTAGTGTGACCTGGTAAAATTTACATTTCATGAGCCATAGCAATAGTTCAGGGGTGTGCATTGAGGCATATCTCTGATATACATACTGATATTATTTCTGTTTAAATTATGATATTGAAAATATTAACAAGATCCTAGGTGAAAGGGTTACTTTCATTATTTCTTTCTAAGGAGATCAAACAGTGGATAAATTTACACCATATTTGAGTTGCTTTCAATTTAATAATTAGCTAGTATATTGTATCATATATAGAAAGACTCAACAAAGCATTTATAAATGAATGAATAACCATTTTTCCACAAAATATTTTTCACCAAAAAATGAATCCTTTCTTAAGAGAGATTAACAAAGTAACTTGAGGCAGGTATAAGAAAATAAAAATAAATAGGAATAAAATGATATATTTTGTATACATGTTATTTCATCAATTAGAATTTAAATTAACTGATATTCTTTCAGTGTCATTGATTTATCCCAAATAACATTTGAAGAGGCCATCTGGAATACTTCCTAAGCAAGTTGGTGACAAATACTTGTAACTTCTTTTAATAACTGCCTTCATTTCTTGCCATGGATGCTGCCAACAGTCTGTTTGGTCTAGTTTTACTGCTTAGTTTTTTATTAACCAAAATCAGAAGTACAAGCAATAAAAGTCCTTCAAATATTTTGTTCCTGCTTACTTATTTTGTTGTAGAATACCTAGGTTTCTCTAACGTGTAGATACTTCTGATGGATCTAAATAAATGATCCTGTAACTTCATCCAGTATGAGATCTATGCCTCTCATAATTTCTTTTAATTCTGGGAGATGTATTTTTCATTACCTTTCCAATACCTTGTTGTCTCTCAGAGAGGTTTTTTTTTTTTTTTTTTTTACATGAATCTATTTTATTTTATCTTTTTATTTTTTAAATTTATTTATTTATTTATTTTTTATTTTACTTTACAATTCTGTATTGGTTTTGCCATACATTGACATGAATCTACCACAGGTGCACTTGCATTCCCCCAAAACCTTGCACCTTTGTTTCAATCAATAGGGAAGAAAAAAAGACTAAGAAAAGCATCACAATAACTGTATTGTTTTGTAATTACATATGTACATGGGCTTCCCAGATGGTGCTAGTGGTAAAAGACCTGCCTGCCAATGCAGGTTAGATGTAAAAGATATGGGTCCAGTCCCTGGTTGGGAAAATCCCCTGGAATAGGGCATGGCAACCCACTCCAGCATTCTTGCCTGAAGAATCCCATGGACAAAGTAGCCTGGTGGGCTACAGTCCATAGGGTTGCAAAGAGTTGTACACGACTAAAGCTACTTGGCATATGCATTTATACATAACTATTCTCTGAGGTGGGCTTCCCTTGTGGCTCAGACAGTAAAGCGTCTCCTCACAATGTGGGAGACCCAGGTTTGATCCCTGGGTTGGGAAGTTCTCCTGGAGAAGGAAATGACAATCCAGTCCAGTATTCTTGCCTGGAAAATCCCATGGATGGAGGAGCCTGGTAGGCTACAGTCAATGGGGTGGCAAAGTATGTGTAATACCTTAGAAAAGGCAGAGGAACCAGAGATCAAATTGCCAACATTCACTAGGTCATAGAGAAAGCAAGGAGATTCCAGAAAAAAAATCTACCTCTGTTCCATTGACTACACTAAAGCCTTTGACTCTCTGGATCATAACAAACTGTGGAAAGCTTTTAAGGATATGGAAATGCCAGACTATCTTACCTGCCTTCCAAGAAACCTATGTGTGTGTCAAGAAGCAACAATTAGAACCCTGTATGGAATGACTGATTGGTTCAAGCTTGAGAAAGGAGTACAACAGGGCTGTCTGCTGTCATCCTGTTTGTTTAACCTATACACTGAGCACGTCATGAGAAATGCTGCACTGGATGAGTTACAAGCTGGAATCAAGACAGACAGGAGAAACATTAACAATCTCAGATATGCAGATAATATCACTCCAGTGGCAGGAAGGGAAGAGGAACTAAAGAACCTCTTGATGAGGGTGAAGGAGGAGAGTGAAAGAGACGGCTTAAGACTAAATATATATTAAAAAAACTAAGATCATGACATCCAGTCCCATTGCTGCTGCTAAGTCGCTTCAGTCGTGTCCAACTCTCTGTGACCCCAGAGATGGCAGCCCACCAGGCTCCCCTGTCCCTGGGATTCTCCAGGCAAGAACACTGGAGTGGGTTGCCATTTCCTTCTCCAATGCATGAAAGTGAAAAGTGAAAGTGAAAATGAAGTCGCTCAGTCGTGTCCAACTCTTAGTGACTCCATGGACTGCAGCCTTCCAGGCTCCTCCATCCATGGGAATTTTCCAGGCAAGAGTACTGCTGTGGGTTGCCATTGCCAGTCCCATTACTTCATGGCAAAGAGAAGGAGAAAAGGTGAAATCTGTGGCAGAGTTCCTCCTTTTGGGCTCTAAAATCACTGCAGATGGTGACTGTAGCCATGAAATCAGAAAATGATTGCTTCTTGGCAGGAAAGCTATGAGAAACCTCAACAGTGTGTTGAAAATCAGAGCCATTATTCTGCCGACAAAGGTCCATATAGTTAAGGCTGTGGTCTTCCCAGTGGTCATGTATGCTTGTGAGAGCTGGACTGTAAAGAATGCAAAATGCCAAAGAATTGATGCTTTCAAACTGTGGTGCTAGAGAAGACTCCTGAAAGTCCCTTGTACAGCAAGATCATACCAGTCAATCTTAAAGGAAATCAACCCTGAATACTTGTTGGAAGGACTGATGCTGAAGCTGAAGCTCTAGATTTTGGTCATCTGATGTGAACAATCAATTCACTGGAAAAGTCCCCAATTCTGGGAAAGATTAAGGGCAGAAGGAGAAGAGGGCATCAGAGGATGAGGTGGCTGGATGGCATCAACAGTGCAATGGACATGAACTTGGGTAACCTTCAGGAGATGGCGACGGACATGGTGGCCTGGCGTGATGTAGTCCATGGGATTACAAAGAGTCAGACACGACTGGGTGACTAAACACCAACATTCTCAGAGCACTAGTGGTAAAGAACCTGACTGCCAGTGCAGGCTAGTAAGAGACTTGGGTTTGATCCCTACATAGGAAAGATCTGGAGGACAGTGTGGCAACCCACTCCAGGATTCTTGCCTGGAGAATCCCATGGACATAGGAGCCTGGCAGGCTACAGTCCGTAGGATCACAAATAGTTATCTAATCAGGGATTCTACAAGAGGAGAATTATGTTCTTATTAATACTACCATTTTTTCACTCTCATTCTCCCTCAATGGACTGGTGTTTTCCATGGCAACCTGACCTGTAATATTGCAACAGAGTAAATGTAGAAACAGATTAAGAATCCAGTTGTTTCTAGTAAGGCAAATATTAGGGGGATGTGCACAAACAGAAACAAAAAATCACTATTCTCTAGTTCTTTTTTGTTATATATATATATATATATATATATATATACATACACATTTTATTTTATATTGAAATATAGTTGATTTACAATGTTGTGTTAGTTTTGGATGTACAGCAAAGTGACAGTTATACGTATAGCTATATCTATTATTTTTCAGATTATTTCCCCACATAGATTATTACAGAGTATTTAGTGTTCTCCATGCTATACAGTAGATCCTTGTTGGTTATCTATTTTATATATAGTACTATGTATACATTAATCCCAAACTCTTAATTTATCCTCCCCACCTTTCTCCTTTCATAAACATAAGCGTAGTTTGTTTTTTTTTAACTCAAAATGTCATTCATGTTAACACATCATAGATTTATCTTTGTTACTTGAAATGAATGAATTAATCTTTTAAAATTTCTTAAGTTTAATTTACAAGACAATATTGATAACTATGCTGCACAAGAGCTCTTTGAAGTACTCACTAACTCTTTAGAGAGTAAAGTTTTCCTGAGACTAAAACATTTGGGAACGACTCGTCTATGAGCCCACCAATCACTTGGCCACTACCTAATTTTCCAATTCATATTTCTATGTATCACAACTCCCTTTTTCCACTCCATCAGTCCCTTGTTCTTGCCTTAGTCCATTCCAAGTCAGTATTATTCCATTCTGTTACCTTCTTTATCCAGTAAACTTGAAGTCATTCCTAAAATTACATCATCTCAGTTGTCATTTCCTCAGGCAAGCCTTCCCAATCTTCTTGATGGGATTAAGTTAAGTATTTTAGTCTCTCATCGCCTTTGTTCCTCTCACTCACTGTTATGGTTATGAAAGAATATTTTTTGCACCATTATTTAGTTAATATCTAAAGACCCACTAGCTAAAATTGCCATGAATTCAGTAATAAATTCCATCTTTTTTTCAACATTGTAGCTCCAGTTCATAGCATGATACCTGGCAGCTGGTAGAAATTTATGGAATGAATAAAATGCACGAGCTGTAAGACATGTAGCGTTACAAAGGATAGAAATAAGATTCAAAGATAAAACCAAGAGATTCTCAAGCTATTTAAGAATTTAGAGTCTGATGAGCTATCTCATTAGGGCTTCCTGGGTAGCTCAAAATGGTAAAAAGAAAAAAATCTGCCTACAATGTGGGAGACCTGAGTTTGATCCCTGGGTTGGGAAGATCCTGTGGAGAAAAGCATGGCAACCCACTCCAGTATTCTTGCCTGGAGAATTCCATGGACAGAGGATCCTCGTGGGTTATGCTTTTTTTTTTTTTTTCCAGTAAGCCATCTAGAATGAAAAATGAGGCAAGAAATGCCCAGAGATAGAAAAGCACCATTGGAAAGTTATAGTCATTAAGAAGTCAGAGCATATTGAAGGGAGTAGTGGGAAGTAAGGTTAGAAAGATAAGCAAGAGCTAAATGTTCATATCCTTCTATTTTAACCTCAGAAATTTGAGCTTCAAATCACAAGCAATGAGAAACCTAATAAGTGCCTGTGGAAAGGTCTGGCAGGAAAAATAGCGCATTTTGGGCAGATTCATCTACCAGTAATATGAAACAGTTTAGAATAGTGATGGTAAAACTAGTTGGGGAGTACCTGAATTTCAGCATAAAATTCCTCTGTAGGATTTGTGGCCACATGAAATCAGTTTCCAGAGATCAGGCATGACTTGCCTGGTGCTGAGGTAAATGTTTGAAAATGATAAAGCTTCAACAGACTGGGCTTTCCTTCTCACAGTTTTCCAATCTATTTCCTAAAACCAAAGATTGTTTTCATAATATAGAGTGAGCACAGATTTTGTCAGCATTCAGTGGCATGGTTCTGGGAACCTACTTTCCTGTTGTGGGGGATGATACATGTTTACTCCCCTGCATGACCTGCTCCGGGAAGCATCAGTTGTGCCCCAGGTCATGTGATGTTTCATTCCTTTATGGTCCATTCACCAATTGCATTGTAAATGTCTTCACTCCAGATTGAATTTTTATATACTTGGAATCTTGTTGAACCAAAACTCCAATAACTTTAACTGAAATGAAAGGTGAGACTTTTTCTTCATTCTCTCTTAAACAAGTTTATAGTCAGTTTGCCTGAAGGAATCACAATATCAGTGAGCACTATAAATGGTTGTTCTACAGGAAAAGCATGTGAGCTGAGTCTGTTTTAAAAATGGAACAAATGAGAACATGAAGTTTTATGCCCTGAAACTTTGCTAATAATTTTTCATGTCAGTTTTCCCAGAGCCTTTAGTGGCTTCACAAATGGGACTCAGAAGAACAATCGTTGGCATTATGGGGAATATTTTCCAACTACACTAGAAATGGAAGAAACTTATAGTTTATCATCTTTTAAGGTGCTGGAATATATTTGGTAGATCTAATCTGTCGGGACTACCATTTATTTATTGCTTACTCTGGGCTAGTACTACATTGGGTTCTTTAAATACAGTCTTCAATTTAATCCCCATAAAACCCTGGACAGCAGTAGTCTTATCTCCATTAAAGAAATGATGATTCTGAGAGAACATTTAAGTAACTTCCCCAAATTCACATAGCTAGTATAAGTTGGAGTTGGACTTTTCTGATCTGTTCATTTACTTAAAAAAGACTGTGGGGAGTCATTATTAAGAGCCCTGTTCTCATGGAGCTTATATTCTAGATGCAGAGAGTCAGATAATCAGCAAGCAAATAAATAGCTATGCAATATTCTTTCCTGAAGATATGAAGTCGATGATGTAAAATAAAGCACAATAAGGGGACAGAGAGTAAAGGAATAATTTTGATCCTATTTTTTGATAGAATGATGAAATCAGTCTTCCCTGGGGCAATGACATTTGAATTGAACTTTGAATGGAGTAATGAATCAAGCCTTATGAATGCTTCAGATACAAGTTTGCTAGATACAGACCATAATATAGAAAGCAGCAATATATTCCCCTCACAGAAAGACTGCTAGAGTGAGCAGACCTGAGTAGGATGAGCACAGGCATGGTAATGGGAAATGAATCTGGAGTGTTAGTTAGGCAAAGATCATGAAGGCTCTTGTTGGTTGGATTTAATTTGTCAGCATTCTGGGAAGGCATTGGAAGGTTTTGCATAGGGAATTGGAGTGTTTTATGTGAGCTGAATTGAAACTGGGGGATGAAGGAGGAAAAGGCTTGAACTTGGGAGGCCAAGGAGAAGACTACTGCTAGGGAAAGACTTGCTGACTGGGGACTATGGTAGTAGAAGCAGAGGTGTAAGAAAAAAAATTATCAAGGCATATTTGTTGAACTAAATTTAACTTCTTGTGCTATTTCCTATAAACTTTTCATTTATTTCTTGATTATCATTCTTACTTCTATAAATGGGAAACCATTTCTCTCTACTCACAAGACTTCTGACACCTAATATGTGAAGTTTTCCCCACACTGACCAATTATACAACACCAGCTGGGTATCCTAGAATTCAGTTCAGTTCTAGGGCCATCTACCCAGAGTTAGTGTGATATCCCAGATGTCAAGGGCTCAGTCTCACTGGATTGCCCCTTCTTCAGATGCCAGTCACAAATCTGGGCCTCCCATATTTGCAACCAACTGGCTATAAGTCAGAGGTCCCCATGCCTTCCTCATTAAATTTGATAATTTGATAGAATGGATCACAGAACTCAGGAAAAAAATTTCTGTTACAGTTACTGGTTTAACGTAAAGAATGCAGTGCAGAACAGCTAAATAAAATAGACACATAGGGTGAGGTAAGTAGGAATGGACAGGAAACTTCTATGTCCTTTCTGAGTGTGCCACCCCCTAGCACCTCCATGTGTTCACCAACCTGGAAGCTCTCTGAACCCCTTCACTGTGATTTGCACAGAGGTTTCATTACATAGCCATAGTTGATTAAATCATTGGCCATTGGTGATTAACTCAATTTCCAGCCACTCTCCTCTCATCAACGGTCCGTGTGGAATTGAAAATTCCAATCTTCGATCATGCAATAAGTCTTTCCAATACTCTTATCCTGAAGTTATCTAGGAACCTCCAGCCATCATTCATTTTATACAAAGACACTTCTGTCATTCCAGAGATTCCAAGGGTCAGGAATTGGGATCAAATAACAAATATTAGAAGAAAAGATTCTCCTAGCACTGCTATCACTCAGAAATTTACCAGATTTTTAGGAGATTCCTCTCAGGGACCATGGGCAGAGATTAAATATATATTTCTTATTATGTCACATGCTGGTATCATAATTTGAGCTCTTATCTCTTGGTTCAGATTGCTATCATACTATCATAGATTATACCAGATTTTCCTGATTTCTTTCATTCATGAATTCAATCCATCCTTTATACTTAGTTAAAATTACTGATTATAATAACTACTGATTAAAATTATTTATTTTAATTCTAGTGAGAGATTTCAAATCAGCAACTGTCTCTTCATTATTCTAAGAATATTCATACTCATTCCTGTCTTTTTGTCATTTCTCAAATGCTGGTCTTCTTTTCTCAAAAAGGGAGCCATTTCTTATTTGTAATCAATGTGTCTTTCCAGGTCCAATGGAAATCACTTTGCTGTCCCCTCTAAACTTTCTCACCAAGCTATTCCTTAATTGACAGTCTATAGTAATTATTATCTATGCAATTGATCCCAGAACTAAATTATATATTATTGTATATTCATTTACTTAAGCATTCATACATTTTTACATTTGTTAATTCACTCATTTTTTGGACAAATATTTGTCAAGACCCTATTATATGCTAGGCTTTCCTCTAGACTCAGGATAAAATATGGACAAATCTGTTTTTTAGATCAACTTTAATGAAGTTAACTTACATTCAATAAAATGCACAGATTATAAATAAAAAGTTCAATGAGTTTTTACCAATATTCACACCTGTGTAAAGAATGCCATTCTCAAGGTGTAAAATATTTCCATCATCTCTAAAGTCTAAAAGTCTCTTTGTGCATCTAATAGTCCACCCCCTTCCCACACACACCCTGGTCTTCTACCACCATCATAGTGTAGCATACTATTTTAAACTTCAGAACAATGAAGTCATACCAGATGATATCTTTAATTCTTTTGCTTCTTTTGTTCATAATTATATCTGTAAGATTAATTTGCTACATTTTCCACAGACTGTACATACTTTATTGATAAATATTATTCCATTGAACAAATATTCATATATTTCTTTATTAGTTGTTAATAGATATTGGATTGTTTTTAACTTCTTGCTATCATGAATAATGCTTCTGTAACATTTGTGTACAAATATTTCTCTTAAAAGAAATTTACATTTCTCTCCATTAACCCTATAGATGGAACTGCTAAATCACAGGGAAGGTATGTAAAATATATGAAATTTTCCAATTGTTTCCTGGTGACAGTGGTTACAAGGGGCTGGGGATTTGGGGGAAATGAGATGTTGGTCAAATGGTACAAAGCGATAGTTATATAGGATGGATAAGCCTAGGGAACTAATGTGCAAGCATGAGGAGCCTGGAAGTTATCACTCTTATTTCACACAGACACATACAAAACAAAACAGAGAACTGACAATTAATGACTTTTCTTAGATTTATCAAGGAATTGAGGCCATAGGGCAAGTCTGGAGAGACAGGTGAATTAAATGCAGAGAACAACAGCTGACATTCACTAAAATAAAGCAGAAACACCTGTAACCATAAACAGGAACATGTATATGGTAACTGTCAATAGGAACATACCAAACTGAAATGCAAAGAGAAAAAAATAATAAAAAGAACAGAATATCTAAGAGCTATGAGCAAATACAAAAACATGTAATAGTAATAGGAATGGGAATACCCAGTGGAAAAGAAAAAGAGAAAGGAGCTGAAGAAACATTTAAAGCAATAATGGCTAATTGTCCAAAATTAGTAATATTAATTGTAACAAGTTTACCAGATTAATGAAAGGTGTTAATAACATGAGAACATGTTTATTTTTGGTAGAAGGTATATAAGAATTCCCTGTACTGTTCTGAGATTAGGTTTTTTAAAAAATTATTTCTGTAAAGTTTTTTAAGTTTTGCCTTTTTACTTTCAGTTTTTGCCTTCTAGATCTAATTTTTCATTTACTATCATTTTCCTTCATTCAGAATAACATCCATTAGGGTATCTTATAGTGCATGTCTGCTACTGACAATTTGTTCACTTTTTTATTCATTTGAAAATATTTTAATTTCATATTTATTTCAAAAATAATTGACTAAATATAGAATTCTGTTTAATATTTTTCTTTCTTTATTCAATACTCTAAAGATAGAACCTCAACATTATGTTGTCTAGCTTGCATTTTAACAATATGTGTATGTTTAAGATTGTGTCTGCTAAATCTAGCATCTGGTTTAACTGAGGTCAAGTATTTTTCTTTTTGGTCTTCATTTCCCTTGAATATGGTTCTCATTTTCCTCTTGCTGTGCATATCTAGTAATTTTTGATTGCTTGTGGACATTTTGAATAGTATACATTAAAGGGACCCTGTGCTAATTTATATTAATCTGAGAATGTTGATTTTTTTTCTAACGGGACGTTTTTTACTCGATGATCACCTTGAACTTGTGTAATTTTTTTTTTTTTTAGCATGGGTGAGGGGAAAGCTCAGCATGTTTAAGACCCTCTAAATATGCTGGAACTTAAATTCCAAACATTATCTTTACTGTAGATCTTGTCAATGTCCGTTTTTAGGTATTCTAGGATCCGGAGTAGATTTTACTCTACAGTAGTTTTAACTTCTGGTCTTCTGTGGTGGCTCAGACAGTAAAGAATCTGCCTGTAATTCGGGGGACCTAGGTCTGATCCTAGGGTTGGGAAGATACCCTGGAGAAGGGAATGGCAACCCACTCGAGTATTCTTGCTTGGAAAATTCCATGGAGAGAAGAGCATGGCAGGCTGAATTTGTATTGAATAACTGTCATGTGCTAGGCACTGTACAGGGCACTTATAAGAATAATTGACATAGGACTTCAGCCTATGTGAGCACATAACCTACTTGACGATGTGTTATATTTTGTGGAATAGACACATAAATGAATTTTTTAAAATAATATAGTTTATATCTGCAAAGAACGATGGAAGAAATTAGAAAAGACATTTCTCCTAGAGAGTTAGAGAACTATATTGTTGGTGTTTAGAAACTGTAATTTAATGGAATTATTCAACATATGAGTAGAAATCCTTCTCTAGAAAATAGTAACATCAAAATAAGTTTATATAAAATCAGGAAAATAATAGTCTTGTGACAATGTTATTTATTGCAGGGTGATTCCATGAGTAATTACCTATACTTTGGTAAGAGATATTTCTCATTTCTGAAGAAAATGAAGCATCAGTGAGTGCCATTCTTTCAAATTCTTAATGTCTCCATGCAGGGCCTAAAGGACCTTGTTTTCATACCTTTGTTTTCTGTCATCTTGGAAACACTGCTTAGTTATTAATTCTCTGTGCTTCTTTGTTTCTTGCAAAGTCTTAGTAAAGTACCAATTAATATATTATTATCTTCAAAGTACTTGTTTCTGTGATTAAATTTGTAATTCTTCTATAGTTGACCTTGTACATACTTGGCACTGTTGTGGTCCTTATAACCACTAATTAATGCTATAGGAACTGAGAGTATATAACAAAAGGGAGGATAAAGGAAAATATAGGATAAAAGTCCTGGACTAAGATGCTACATTACTCGTTTCATGAGGGTGTTGAGCCTATGTTACGTATGATTTGAAAGTCACTCAGTTATGTCCAACTCTCTCCGACCCCCTGGACTATACAGTTCATGGAATTCTCCTGACCAGAATACTGGAGTGTGTAGTCATTCCCTTCTCCAGGGGATCTTCCCAACCTAGAGATGGAACCCAGGTCTCCCACATTGCAGGCAGATTCTTTACCAGCTGAGCCACAAGGAAGCCCACACAATTTATCAGTTATGAATATTTATTATGTCTCTGTTGTTTGGAAGAAATAAAGAGTATCAGATATAACTTTAGCCCTGAGGAGGGATTTCAAGGATTCCAATATCAAATATTAATTGGAAGACGCCTACATAAAACAGTCTTGGATTTATCCCCAAAGTAATATACAAGTATCGGAGAAGGCAATGGCACCCCATTCCAGTACTCTTGCCTGGAAAATCCCATGGATATAGGAGCCTGGTGGGCTGCAGTCCATGGGGTCGTTAAGAGTCGGACATGACTGAGTGACTTCACTTTCAATTTTCACTTTCATGCACTGGAGAAAGAAATGGTAACCCACTCGTGTTCTTGCCTGGAGAATCCCAGGGACAGGGGAGCCTGGTGGGCTGCCGTCTGTGGGGTTGCACACGACTGAAGTGACTTAACAGTAACAATATACAAGTATGGATGTAAGAGTTGGACTATAAGGAAAGCTGAGAGCTGAAGAATTGATGCTTTTGAACTGTGGTGTTGGAGAAGACTCTTGAGAGTCCTTTGGGCTGCAAGGAGATCCAACCAGTCCATCCTAAAGGAGATCAGTCCTGGGTGTTCACTGGAAGGACTGTTGTAGCTGAAACTCCAGTACTTTGGCCACCTGATGCAGAGAGCTGACTCATTTGAAAAGACTCTGATGCTGGGATAGATTGAGGGCAGGAGGAGAAGGGGATGACAGAGCATGAAATGGTTGGATGGCATCACTGACTCAATGGACTTGGGTTTGGGTGGACTCCAGGAGTTGGTGATGGACAGGGAGGCCTGGCGTGCTGCTGTTCATTGGGTTGCAAAGAGTTGGATATGACTGAGCCACTGAACTGAACTGAATATACAAGTTCTGAGAAGCAAACAAGGAGAATTAAGATCTGTATCTTGACGGTGATTACAGTGGCTGAGTAGGTAGATATTCAAAAAGATGGTTATGATACAAAATAAAATGAAATAAATTTTAAAGTAACATACAAAAGTTATTGAGTAGTTACTAAATTCACTTAATCCTCATGCATTAATTCACTTAATCCTCAACATATCCTGTGATGTAAGTACATCTTTAAGCCCATTTTACAGATGAGAAGACATGGAGGCATACAGGTGTGTGAAGTCACTCCTTCAAGATAACATAACCAGTAAGTGACAGAGCTAGGGTATGATCTCAGGCCATCTGATACCCACACTTTTCAAATAAAAGAAGAGGAAACAATTTATTCTTAGAGGAAATATGATGCTGAGGGACTTGAAAACAGTATAAACCAGATTATCATCGTTGGTGTTCAGCCACTCAGTTGTGTCGAACTGTTTGCAACCCCATGGATGCAGCATGCCAGGCTTCCCTGTCCTTCACTATCTCCTGAAGTTTGCTCAAACACATGTACATTGAGTCAATCATGCCATTCATCTAACCATCTCATTTTCTGTTGACCCCTTCTCATCTTGCCCTCAATCTTTCCCAGTATCAGAGTCTTTTCCAATGAATCAGCTCTTTGCATCAGGTGTTCAAAATATTGGAGCTTCAGTTATAGCATCAGTCCTTCCAATGAATATTCAGGGTTGATTTCCTTTAGGATTGACTAGTTTGATCTTGCAGTCTGGACTGTTGAGTCTTATCCAGAACTGCAGTTGGAAAGCATCAATTCTTTGGCACTCAGCTTTCCTTATAAGTCACATCCATACATGACTACTGGAAAAACCATAGCTTTGACTATATGCACCTTTGTCAGCAAAGTGCTATCTCTGGTTTTTAATATGCTATGTTTGTCATAGCATTTCTTCTAAAGAGCAAGCGTCCTTTAATTTCATGGCTGCAGTCACGGTTTGCAGTGATTTTGAAGCCCAAGAAAATAAAATCTGTCACTGTTTCCAATTTTTTCCTTATCTATTTGCCATGAAGTGATGGGATCAGATAGTTTTTTGAATGTCACAACTGACGTGACATAATAAGTAAACACACACAACCTGCATACAGGTTTCTCACCAGCTTTTTTACTCTCCTCTTCAGAGGTTAAAGTGTCTGCCTCCAATATGGGAGACGTGGGTTCGATCCCTGGGTCGGGAAGATCCCCTGGAGAAGGAAATGGTAACCCACTCCAGTATTCTTGCCTGGAGAATCCATGGACAGAGGAGCCTGGCGGGCTACAGTCCATGGAGTCACACAGAGTCGGACACGACTGAGCGACTTCACTATTCACTATTCCCATTCATCAGGAGGCTCTTTAGTTCCTCTTTACTTTCTGCCATTAGGATGGTGTCATCTGCATATATATCTGAGGTGATTGATGTTTTTCCTGGCACTCCTGATTCCAGCTTGTGCTTTATCCAGCCTCGCATTTCTCATGACGTTCTTTGCATATAAGTCAAATAATGTGGGTGACAATATACAGCCTTGATGTACTCATTTCCCAGTTTTGAACCAATCCCTTGCTCCTTATCTGTTGCTTCTTGACCTGCATATGGGCTTCCCAGGTGGCACTAGTGGTAAAGAACCCGCCTGATAATGCAGGAGACATAAGAGACGTAGGTCCGATTCCTGGGTCGGGAAGATCCCCTGGAGGAGGAAATGGCAGCCCACTCCAGTATTCTTGCCTGGAGAATCCATGGACAGAGGAGCCTAGCAGGCTACAATCTATGGAGTCACACAGAGTCGGACACAACTGACGTAACATAACAAGTAAACACACACAACCTGCATACAGGTTTCTCACCAGGAGTCAGGTAATGTGTTCTGGTATTCTCGTCTTTTTAAAGAATTTTCCACAGTTTGTTGTGATCCACACAGTCAAAGGCTTTAGCATAGTCAGTGAAGCAGAAATGGATGTTTTTCTGGAATTCCTTTGCTTTTTCTATGATCCACCGGATGTTGGCAATTTGATTTCTTTCTTCTGCCTTTTCTAAATCCAGCTTGTACATTAGGAACATCATTAAGGTTCAGTTATCAGTGACAAAGTGCAGCTGGTTTCTCACTCCATGAAAAATATAAAAATTCAGAAAATATAGCCATCTCATGTTCTCAAAGTTAACACAGATTCATGCCAAAGAAGTGTTGGCTATCTGCAGAAGAGTTCTTACTTCTACCACTTACCCACTTTACCCTATAAGGTAAAAAATTACTGAAAGCTGACATTCAAAATGATTCAAATCTCTTAAGAATTATATCTCCAAAGTCTTATAATTATTTACTCATTTCCTTCGATCTTTTATCCAAGTATGGTTTTACCTCAAGAGCACATTCATCTCTCTAGTCAGTGGAAATATTTATTCCTCTTTATAAATTTTTAGATTAACTTCATGACTTAGAAATGTGTCTCATGAATCTTGTTATCATGAATTAATAAGAATTCTGTACATTTGTATAATGGTTTACAGTGTTCTTCCACATAAATTATCTTGTTTAATTTCCATAGTAGTATAGTATGTTAGGGAAAGCTGATATTAATATCCAAATATTAACTGTGAGGATTTGAAAACTTAGGAAAACATAAATCACTTTCTTGAGTTCATATGGCTGTGGATTGTTGACCTGGACTTAGATTTAATCCAGCTTTTTCTTTCCCTTAGCTGGAATGATGGTGAATTCACTAAGGTGCAGGATTCTGTGAGATCTAGCCCCAAATCATCATCCAGTCAGCCTCAACCATTTATTAGAATTTTTTTGTGCCCAGTGGCTTAGAACTTGGGTGTGACAGCATATTAGAGATGAATGAGATTGGTGTATATGAACTTAGAAGCAGGAAACTTTGGTGGATTTGAAGGAGGAGTGTAGTTTTAATGGATGGAGACAAGAATTATATCTTACTGGGTTAAGGACAGCAGCAACGAAGATACTAGGAGAAAGAGCAGCTGGAAAATATTTGAGAAGAGGGACTACTGTATTACAAACCATGTAATGGGGATGAGTCAGAAATTAGGTTGGATAAATAAGATGGATAAGATACTAAATCAGAAGTAAGAGGTGGAAAGTAGAACTGCATCATGTTCTTAAAATAGAAACAAGCCTGCTTAACGGGCTGTTTTAGGGTGATCAATCCATGTTTGTTTGTCAGTGTGAGTAATGGTGAGGCTAGGAAATCAGCAGGAAAGTAAATAGTTGATCTTGATAAAGCTCCAGTTATGGGACTAGTATAGGAGTGAAAAGGAGATATTTTAAGTAAGGGGAGAGTATTAATACAGTGACAGACTGGATTGAGATGATGAGACAGATGGAAAATTTAAAGATGACTTCACTGTTCTTAGTCTGGGAGATAAAAAGATTGCTGCAGCCACTAGCAGCAAGAAATGGTAAAAAAAAGGGAATATATTTTAGAAAAAGAAGATTTTCCTTAGTTTGTTGAGTGTCATGATGTTATCCCTGAGGAGGATGTCCATGAAGAAGCATCTTAAGGACCACTTAGAAAGTGAGCGTGGGAAGAGTTTGATCTGACAAACACTGACGTGCAGTGGCAACATCTGATGCCATTGGATTTGAAGTAAACATAGAAGCATGAATGAGAGATGTCGAAGCAAAACTACAGTGTTGGAAGCTTGTGAAATTGCCTTATTTAGGTGATAGAAGATGCTTGGAAGCACAAAAGTGAAACCAAGAATGAGCGATCAGAGATGCAGAAGGAGAACCAGGAGAGAGGGATATCAGTGACCGGAGAGAAGGGCAAAGGGTCAAGAAGTTGGGTAGATCAGTAGTGTTTAAAAAAAAAACAGTGTCAACAATAAGAATTTAGAAGAAATATACCATTGGATATTATAATACTATAACCAATTTCCATTGGTTGGGGGTGGGGAATTCAAATTGAATAAGTTAATCACAGTATATCGACCATCAGTAGAGAAGTGTGTTATACATAAGGTTCTACAGTAATATTTTTTGCTGTTGTAAATATACAGTGTTAGAAAGTCAATGACCTACAAAGCAATTTGTAGAATTCATCCTGAAAGCTGCTGAAATAATTATGACCTTTAGAAATTTTACCCATTTGGGTGAAATTACTGTTTGAAAAAGTTATTAATATATTTGTGGGAGGAGTGAAATTTAAGAATCAAGTAAAAAATTTCCAAAATATTAAAGTACCCCCCACAAATTAAAGTGGAAAGGAAAGATAACACTTGCAGTTATCCTCAATAAGATGTGTACTTTCAAGCACCTGGTTCTGAGAAAATTTTAGAACCAATATATTTAGCCACAGCTCATCATGCATTTTCTATTTTCTTAATTCTTGCTTTTCTGCTAGAGAGATTTGCATGAAAGAAGCATATGAAAAATTTCATCTGTTTCTCCTGTTTATTCCCTTACCTGGGAATTCTATAAAAATAAATAAATTATTATTTCACAAAAGATTATAGCTTTGGGAGGATAATTCTATATAAATAAATTATGATTTCACAAAAGATTATAGCTTTGGGAGGATAATTAGATGCCAGAAAACAAGGTTTTTAAAATAAGGTTTTTTATTTTTTTAATATCAAGTATTTGTGACAGACACAATAAGTAATGATGAAAGTGTGCCTCAAAATGTGACATATGACACAAAAAATGACATGTGAGTGATTGCCTAAATTCTACTGAAGGGATTTATGACATCTTTAAAACTTTTCTGCTATGGTACAGGTTTAAAAATAATAGGGTAGCTCTGCCCTACCCTATCTTAGAGAGTTCATGTAAGGAGATATTTCCTTTATTGCTTAAATTGCTTCTGTAATTTTATGTAGCTAGCACCGTTATTGCTACAGAGACTTCATTGGTATTACAAGGTCCTGGGATGCCAAATGTCAGCAAATGAAATATGCCTGCATGGTACTAATTCCTATGATAATAAAAGCTAAGTAATATTCCAATTCCTTCAACCTGCAGTTGAGAGGCAAGACTTTCTTAAAATTACTGAAAGAACAATTGTTTAGGGTTTCCTAGGGAATTTACTTTTTTCCACCCCAGGATCTTCTATCCACCTGGGAATAGAAATTCCCTATATATTCCAGTCTGCTCAGAGTGAAGGATAAACTCTAAAGTAGTGTGCTTATGTGCTACGTTGCTTCAGGTGAGTCTAACTCAGTGACCCTATGGATTGTAGCCCACCAGCTTCCTCTGTCCATGGGATTCTCCAGGCAAGAATATTAGAGTGGATTGCCATGCCCTTCTCCAGGGGATCTTCCAGACCCAGGAATCGAACCCCCATCTCTTATGTCCTTTTCACTGGCAGGTGGGTTCTTTACCACTAGCATTACCTGGAAACCCTAGATGGGATTATGGTCTCCAGTGTTTAGCATACTACCTAGTATTTGAAGGCCCTGTGTGCCTGCATGCACACTCACATCTGTTGAATGAATTAGATGAAAAGGCAGACTAATCAGAGCATTATTAGTACTGCTCCTGAGAGCAGACTACTTTTTGCTCGGCATTTGTAGGAAAAACCTTCCCTTTGCCTCTCTTTCTCAAACTGGAAGGAACCATATACACTAGTGCGTCTCTTACGATTTGGCAACAGGAGCATTTTGCAATTCTGAACCGCCAGTTCAGGTTAGATGGTTACCTGCAAGGTTTTCTAAGCTACTGTTTCTGAGCTCCTCCTTTATCAAGCACTGACTAGACTTTATTTAAACTCTTCTAATGTAGAAGGGTCATCCTACCTACTGTGCTCACTCATCCAAGATGGAGGCCAGAGGGCATATTTCATTATGAATGTGCTTTATGAGGTTTGGCTCCCAAGTTTGCGAGTAGGGAGAAAAAAGAAAACATTCCAGAAGATTCACAATCATTTTTTTTCTTTTTTTATTGAAAATCATATGACAAAATCCTTGTCATCTGAAGAGGGAAAAGATATTCAGCCAGAGAATGTAGGGAACTAGTATTTTAGACATGTGTTAATGAACACTAATGATATGTTAGTTTTCCACATATTATAGTTTGTCATTTTTTTTTTTAATTTGTGATATGTTTGAGACTTCCTGTTTTAAACAAACATTTGCTTGAATGTCTAATTTGTATCTATAATTTTGAATTATTTTTCTTAAAAACAGCCACTCAAGTCGTATAGGCTTCAAACCGTACAAAATCTGTTTCCTATCCCACTTGGCCTCATGCTTGCATTTTTCTCATAAAAGGAGCCTACATATTACCATTTTAGTTGATGGGAAAGGAAAATGTATAAGAGGTCTTGGCTTTCCATTTGGGTCCATTTGAGAGAGAAAAGAATACCTTTATGCAATCAATATCCCTGGGGCAATGAGCTCCTAGTCACTTCTATTGAGAGGACAGAAGAAGCAAAAATATATTTTCAGGGAAAGGTCATAAATTACCTGGTCTCACAGATGTGATTCAAAAATGCTGAATTTGGAGTAAAAAAAAATAAATAAAAGAATAAAAGGATTATTTTTCCTCACCTGCCTCTTACAGGAGCTGTGAGACCTTAAGGAAATTATTTCACTTTGCCAAGTGTCCATGGTTTCTCTCACTCTCAAATGTGGTTTTTATCTTCACTTATTTAACAAAGATTTCCTTTGGATTAAATGAGATAATATATGCCAAAATATTGTTTGTTCTTTAACCACTAAGTTGTGCCCAACTCTTTTTTGACCCCATGAACTTTAGCCTGCCAGGCTTCTCTGTCCATGGGATTTCTCAGTCATTTCCTTCTCTAGGGGATCTTCCTGACCCAGCGATCACACCCCTATCTCCTGCTTGGCAGGTTGATTCTACTATAGAGCCACCGCAGAAGCCCATATGTCAGAATGCATTTGGTACTGGTTTAAATTGTTACTGACATATCTTACTTGTTAGTAGGGACAAAATACATTCTGTGATGGAGCAGGAAGGAACCTCATCTACCCATCTTCAGTGTTCAATATAATTATGGATGCTGGAATAACAGTTGAGGAAGATAAGGAGTTGGGTGACAAGTAGTTGAAGAAGTGTCTTCAGTAGTATTCCAGCCTCAGTTTCCCTTTAGTCTTGTTTGTGAGTGTTTCTTAACTAGTATATCAGCTGACTAGTGCCTAGCATGAACCATCAGATTATTTTTGGTTCTTTTAAAAATTATAATAATCCATGTATTAGGTGATTATTATCCAAACTATTGGTGTACTAATAGCCCAAATCAAATGATGGTAATTGCTTATATCTTTACTTTTATTTTGTACAATTCATGGAGAAATAATATCATGGGTAGCCATATTGTAGAGTAGAAAGATCATCCTAGGAGAAATAGGAAAATTCTATTTAGTTACAGCTTTTAAAAAGGCAGTACACACTTGAAATAAGTCATGTACTTTCTCTGAGTTTTAGGTCCTTTGTTGGTAAAATAATGTGAGCCCAATTTTACCAAAAGTATTATGAAGACCAAATAATAATGAATGGATAGTGATGGATTTTGCCAAGCCTATGAAACCTACCCAATTAAATGGTGATATTATTTCTTAAGAACTCCTAATGAGGAGGCAATTAAATAAGTTAACTATGTAATTGAAAAATAGAGAAATAAGCAGATGTCAAAATCTAGTTAGCAGGGTTTCCCTTAGAGCTCAGTTGGTAAAGAATTGAGAGGGTAACAGACAGGAAGGCAAGGGGTCTTCAAACGGAGGAAATAGGCTGCAAGTGTCAGACGTTTTTTTCTCTCTCTCTTAAGTGGCAGGAGGAAACAAACTACAGTGTTAGACTTTTTTTTCCTTTGCTATACAAAATTAGATTTCTCTTAAAATTCTGTGTTACCATGAGGACACCTGGTTCCACCTGAACTTAACTTTTCTCAAACCTTGGGCTAACCAATGGGATTTTCTTATGGAAATGCTTTTCTTAAGCTATGTTAATGAACTATGTATTTACCCTAGACTCTGTCTTTCTTCCATAAGGGCTAAACAAACCAGTATGTTTTACTCATACATTGTTCTCCTAATCTATGTTAATGAAACTATATATTTACTTGGAAACCTGCCTTTCTTCAAGATTCATGTCAGTCATTTATGGCCTGGGATGACACATCTTGTGACAATATTATCTCAAAGAGTATGTTGTGGGTGAGGGGCCTGGTGCCACTCTGAGTTTTGAGACATTTCCTTTCTCTAATTAACAGCCTGCTGATAAGTATATATAGACTTCCCTGGTGGTTCAAATGGTAAAGCATCTGCCTACGGTGCGGAGACCCGGGTTTGATCCCTGGGTTGGGAAGATCCTCTGGAGAAGGAAATGGCAACCCACTCCAGTACTCTTGCCTGAAAAATCCCATGGATGGAGGAGCATGGTAAGCTATAGCCCATGGGGTCACAAAGAGTCGGACACGACTGAGCTACTTCACTTTCACTTGATAGGTATATAACATACTGCTAAAGGCTAGCAGGGGGGCACTCTTTCTGCCCCCTTCTGATTTCTATGTCAAAAGCTTTGTCTATCTCTTTTATATTTTAATAAAATTTTATTACACAAAAGCTCTGAGTGATCAAGCCTGTCACTGGCCCCGGATTGAATTCCTCTCCTCCAGAGGCAAAGAATCCTGCAGTCTTTCACAGCTCAGCAACAAACATTTCAGAATCTGCCTGCAATGCAGGAGAACTGGATTCAATTCCCAGGTCGGGAAGATCCCCTAGAGAAGGAAATACAACCCTCTCCAGTATTCTTGCCTGGAGAATCCCCATGGCAGAGGAACCTGGCAGGCTACAGTCCATGGGGTCGCAAGAGTTGGACACAACTTAGTGACTAAACCATCACAAAAATCTCCTAATTTAATAATTCCTAGAGGCATTAGCTTGATAATATATAAGAATACACACATAATAAAAATAAATGAAAAACACTTTTATGTAAAATTGCACTTTCCTTTTCTGAATGATCTCATAATGAGATAATCTGGGATCTGCCAATTCCATCTAAAGGGATTGTTTGAAGAATTTAATTGATCTCTTATAAAATGTGTATGTCTACTGGTTTTATAACTGTGACAAGTAAAAGAAGATGCTGGATGTGTTTTGTGCCTTTTCTGATACTCAGATAGTAACTGTCAAGGATTCTGTACCCCCAATTCCCACAATGCTCTGACGATAACTTTCCTTCCAGACATATCAACTACCTGCAGTATACAATCAGCTGCCCACAATGGAAGAAACAAATCACAGAACTGCTGTTCCATAATCACAGAATCAAAAGAATGGCAGAAGTGAAATGACAGGCTATTAATTCTGGTTTGGAAAGCATGATTAAGACTTTTGATGAATTTTAATTTTCCTTTACTCTTCAGAAATAGATAAATCATTTAAATAAAAGTAGATGTAGTATAAGACACTCATTTCTTTCAATATTTACTATTTGAGGAAGAGTGGTTTTTTTAATAATGAAAAATAATGATTGGGTGTTCACATGAATGCTTCAAAATAGCACATAGTTCATTTTCTGATGCCTCACTGAGCTCTAGATTTGAAAATAATTTAAGTTAACTTCCAGTATATAAAATTTTAATTGAAAATATATGATATTTCATTAAGTGCTGTCACACATCACTATTGTTACCAAATGAGGCTTGGTGATACTTTTAGGACATTTTTCTCCTGACTGGATTTTGTCTCTAACTCTAACCTGAGTCTATATATATATCACAAAGGCTATACACACACACAGACACACACAGACACACACACACACATATCAGCTATAATATGTTGCATATCAGATATTGTATTATGTGTATATATATATATATACATTGTTATGTTATATCATTTATATTGATGTACATTCAAATGAATGCTTTTATCAGCAATTTCACTATAAAACCTTAGTTATATAAGAATAATTATAAATTTTAAGTCTTGCATCTGGAAAAGTATTTATAGTTCTGTGAATTAATCTATACAGAAAGCTGTGACAGTAAGATACATAAAGGAGAAAAAAGCATTTTGGAAATAAATATACCATAGAGTCAGTGTAGAATGTGTAAATAAGAAAGTTAAAGAGAGTGATTTTTTTTTTTTTTTTTTTTTTTTTTTTTGCTTTTGCAAATTCTTTTTTTCCATTTGTGAGATAAATAAGCTTTATTTTCTATTTTTTCTGAGTTTGGCATATTCACCTTGAAAAAAAAAAGGAGGAAATCACAGTGAGAAAGGCATATGCATGCTGCCACTGATTTTTTTTTTTAAATCAATGATTAGGACTTCATATAATTATATATAAGTTGACTTATGTTCCCTGCAAATTATGTTTGGGCCAGTGAGCAAATAGTACCTTCTGCCTTAGTTACTCTAGAAATTACTGAAGTTTTAGTGAGCACATAGGTAACAACTGATAGCTTACTGAACAACAATTCATCTGGAGAAAAGTACTAATGGAAATCCACCTCTTTTCTCCATTTGCACCAAACCTAGGCATTTGCAACAGGATTCTGGTCCCATCTAACATCATCTCCAACTGTTTCTTCTCCCCTAAAGCCACAAGGTGATGCCTGAGGCCACCAACACCTGCTGCATGGTAGCCATCAGTGTAGCAGAAGTGACTTGTTTCCAAGTCCCTCTGTACAAGTAAGGGCTTCCCTGGTAGCTCAGCTGGTGAAGAATCCGCCTGCAATGCAGGAGACCCCAGTTTGGTTCCTCAGTTGGGAAGATTCCTTGGAGAAGGGAACAGCTACCCGCTCCAGTATTCTGGCCTGGAGAACTCCATGGACTGTATTGTCATGAGGTCTCAAAGAGTCACAGGACTCAACGACTTTCACTTCTCTGTACAAATGGCTATCACACTGGGCTCCCCAGGTAATCATTCCCTATCCTTAAGAATTCACAGTTGGTAAGAATCTCAAAGAATAGAAGCCCAAATTAAGACAAACATAAAGGTCTTCTGCTTATTTTTCATGTGTTAATACTTTTGAGGGAAATATTTGAAACATGGAATCATACAACTGTCCTAAAAAAGATCCTGAGAGTATGTTATCAAGCTTTCTCTGAATTTTACAATTCTGTCTGAAACTCAACACTACAGTTTTTTTTTCCAATTATTGTTATTCACAAGCTGAGAGCATTTTTCTATTTTATGAGATGTTGAGACTTGAATGTACTTTTAGAGAAGACTGTCCCTTGTTTGATGGGGGAAACATACCCAAATGTTTTCTTTAAGACCTGTCTCATAATGCAGAGAAAACCTTCAATTTTCCTTAAGGAAAACTACTTTTTAAATGCAGCACTTGTAGCCTGAGATTCTTCATAAAAATTGGTAAAGGAAATCCTATGGGAGGCTGAGGCAGAGCTGCAGCTCTAAGACTTCTGGGGATTGTGTGGGGGAGATTTCCTTTTCCTGTTACAAATAGCTTGTGTCTGTAATTTTTGTTTTGCAAATCTTATATACATGCGTGTGTCTATGCAAGTGAAAATGTGTGTGTCTGTGAGAGAGAGAAAGCACTAGCTTTTATCTGAGTAGCTTTTCACCTAAAGTGGGCTTCCCAGGTGATGCTCATGTAAAGAATATACCTGCAGTGCAGGAGACGCCAGAGACGTGGATCTGATCCCTGGGTCAGGAAGATCCCCTAGAGAAGGAAACGGCAACACACTCCAGTATTCTTGTCTGGGAAATTCCACGGACGTAGCAGCCTGGTGGACTGCAGTACATGGGGGTCACAGAGTCGAACACAACTGAACACACATGCACCCACCTATCACCTGAAATAGGAGGGCATGGGATGGGAAATCAGCAAGAATGGGTTTTGAGGCTTGATGCTGGAAGTCAATCTATAGGAAAGCAAGACTGGGAAAAGACCAGCTTCTTCTTGGCTTAGCTTGACATGGATTGGTCAATGGATATTCTCATTCTGCCACACAAGATCAAATAATCCAATAAACTGATTATATTCTGATATAACTGTTGTTTCAGAACTAAAGAATAAATCCACCTGTCATGGGTATTAATGATCAAGAAATAATAGCTAATACCTACTGAGCACTTACTGTATGACAAGCAATATTCTAAACACTTTATATATGTCAACTGTTAACCTGGATAACCCTCTGAGGTAGGAACAAATGTCGTTGTTCAGTTCCCAGATCGTGATCATCTCTTAGCAACCCTACAGACTGCAGCATGGAAGTCTTGGCTGTCCTTAACCATTTCCTGGTGTTTGCTCGAGTTCATGTCCATTGAATCAATGATGCCATCCAAGCATCTCAGCCTCTGTCACCCTCTTCTCTTTCTGCCTTCAATCTTTCCCAGCATCATGCTCTTTTCTGATGGGTCGGCTGTTCACATCAGGTGGCCAAAGTATTGGAGCTTCAACTTCAGCATCAGTCCTTGCAATGAGTATTCAGGGTTGATTTCCTTTAAGATTGACTGGTTTGATCTCCTTGCGGTCCACAGGACTCTCAAGACTCTTCTCCAGCACTACAGTTTGAAAGCATCAATTCTTCAGCACTCTGTCTTCTTTGTGGTCCAACTCTCACATCCGCACATGACTAGTAGAAATACCATAGCCTTGACTATATGGATCTTTGTCAGCAAGTGATGTATTTGCTTTTTAACATACTGTCTAGGTTTGCATAGATTTCCTGCCTAGAAGCAAACATCTAATTTTATGGCTACAGTCACCATTTGCAGTGGTTTTAGAGGCCAAGAAGAGGAAATTGGTCACTTTTTCGACCCCTTCCCCTTCTATTTGCCAAAAAGTGATGGGATTGGTGGCCATGATCTTAATTTTTTTTTTTTTTTGAGTTTTAAGCCAGCTTTTTCATTCTCCTCCTTCACCCTCGTCAACAGTTTCTTTATTTTCTCTTCACTTTCTGCCATTTGAGTGGTATTATTTGCATATCTGAGGTCATTGATATTTCTCTCGACAATCTTGACTCCAGCTTGTAACTTAACCAGCTCAGCATTTCTCATGATGTGCTCTATATGTAAGTTAAATAAACAGGGTGGTAATAAACAGCGTATGGTACTCCTTTCTCAATCCTGAAACAGTCAGTTGTTCCATACAAGGTTCTAACTGTTGTTTCTTGACCCACATACAGGTTTTTCAAGAGACTGGTAGATGGTCTGATATTCCCATCTCTTTTAGAGTTTTCTACAGTTTTTTTTTTTTTTTTTTTTATGATCCACACAGTCAAAGTCTTTATGTGAAACAGAGGCAGATGTTTTTCTAGAATTTTCTTGCTTTCTCTATGATCCAGCAAATGTTGGCAATTTGTTCTCTGGTTCCTCTGCCTTTTCTAAACCCAGCTTGAATGTCTGGAAGTTCTTGGTTCACATAATGCTGAAGCCTAGCATGCAGGATGTGGCTTCCCTTGTGGCTCAGCTGGTAAAGAATCTGCCTGCAATGCCGGAGACCTGGGTTCCATCCCTGGGTTGGAAAGACTTCCTGGAGAAGGGAAAGGCTACCCACTCCAGTATTCTGGCCTGGAGAATTCCATGGACTGTATAGTCCATGGGGTCGCAGAGTCGGATATGACTGAGTGACTTTCACTTCACTTCAGTTCACTTCACTTTACTTTATTAGCATGGGAGATGAGTGCAATTGTTCGGTAGTTTGAACATTCTTTAGTACTGCCCTTCTTGGGAATTGGGATGAGGATTGACCTTTTCCAGTCCTGTGGCCACTGCTGGGTTTTCAAAATTTGCTGACATATTGAGTGCAGCACTTTGATAGCATCATCTTTTAGGATTTTGAATAGCTCTGCTGGAATTCCATCACCTCCTCTTGCCTTATTGGCAGCAGTGTTTCCTAAGGCCCACTTGATTTCGCACTCCAGAGTGTCTGGCCCTGGGTGAGTGACAATTAATATTTCCATTTTACAGATAAGGAAATTGAAGCTTACAGAGAAAGCTTTTTCATAGCTCCAGGAAGATAGTACAGTTTGGGAGGGAGCTGTACTTGCAGGGCTGATGAATCAGTGTTGCACGTTGTCTTGTCTGGATTCCAAGGAAAGTAAACATTTGTGACAACACTTAAGAAGGCCTCTCTTAGTGGGCTTCCCACAGGCATAGGGAACTGAAATATTCATGAAAATAGCCTGCTGGTTAAAGGAACAGCCACAGGCACATGCCATGCAGAATTCACCTACATCTGATTAGAATTGTTACTAGGGTAAGTTTTTTATTTTTTTTGACACTCTCACCTTGTCTCCATCCCTTTTGCCTGAAATTCAGATTTTCTGAATTGCTGTACTGTTATCCTCTAAATCCATTGTAAATATTGATTGGTATGACCTCAAACATCAAGCTATCCTTACTGCTGTTACATTAATACATAGTTCTGAATACACCTGATCAATCTTATTTCTTTTTACTTGATATATTTTTACCTTCCTGAAGACAACTTCTTACCTTTGTTGCATGTGTGCATGTATGTATGTGTGTATCATTGGCGCCTAGTTATTTTTTTTTCTTTTTAAAGGTTTTAATTCAAGTGATCCTTGTTTTATTCCTAATCTCAAAGAGAAAACATGTCTATTCACTAAGTAAGATATTTCCTGTAGATTTTTGGTAGATATCTATAGAAGATTAAGAAATATCCCTTCCATTTTTAGTTTCCCAAGATTTTAAGTCATGGGTCAATATTGAATTTCCTTAAACTTTTTTACTACTTTAATTGAGATGATAATGTGATTTTTCTTCTTTATTCAAAGGACAGAGTACAATGATTTTCTAATGTTAAATCAACATTGTGTTTCTGAAAAAAATGCTGCTTTGTTATGATATATTGCATTTCTTATTGAAATAGCTTTGCTAATAATATTTTGCTTAGAATTTTTTTACATCTATATTTGTCAGTGAGCTTGGCCTGTGTTTTTCTTTTCTTGTGCCATTATCTTTGTGGTTTGGTACCAAGATTATAATGGGTTCACAAGGAGCTGAAGAATTTACCTACTTTTTCTATTCTCTGGAAAAGGGTACATAACACTGGTGTTATTTCTTTCTTACACGTTTGGCAGAATTCTCTGGAAGTTTATTGGTCTGGAAGTTTCTTTGTGCAATGATAATACAGTTGGACTTCCTATTTTCAGAAGAGAAAAATAATTCCAGGGAAAGAGTGACATATTTAGTACTGACACCTCATAGGTGCTTGACATTTCTCATGTGCCTGAAATTTTTCAGAATATCTTTAATAGTTAATTGTGTACTATATGGGTTTTCTGTTTTTTTCTTTCTTAGTTTTATGAGTTGTGGTTTATAGAACTTTTAAATTTCATTTAAAATTTTGTCAATGGAGTTGTTTATACTGTACTATATTTTAATGTCTGATCTTTATTGGTGTTTCCTTTTTATTCTCGGTATTGGTTCTTTGCCTGCTCTTTTTTTATGCTGATCTAGTCTCACTGGAGGTCCACCAAATTTATTAATTAAAAAAATTAAGTTTTGACCCTGTTGTAATTCTGGACAGCAAAGCTGGCCAGAACTGAGAGGGGCTGTAATCAGCCCCTAGTGTAATCAGGGAGGCAGTGTGCTAGGCTTGTAGTACAAATGCAGAGAATCACTAGACAGCAATGAATTGGCATTAATGAGGATGTCAGGGAAAGCCCAGAATATCACATGCATCTTTGAGAGTCTAATGTAATACTAAAATGGAGAAGGAACTTCAATAATTTATACTGGAAATGAAAGCTTAGACTTAGAATTGTGTTTGTATAATAATCAAACTTCTCACGGACTTAGCTTTGTACCATCTGATTACTTTTTGCTTCTATAATTTTTATTGATAAAAAATATCAAAATCTTCATGGACTTAATGTCATATCCTCTCATTTAAGTTTTCCTATATAGACAAATCACTTCAAAATAAGGGCCAGACCTCAAGAGTCCTGCTGCTAGCTTCTGCTATTGTTATCTTATCACTCATTTCTGAATAGTTCACAACCTAGAAAGGGTTAGTTTATAAATAGTAAATAAGCTGTGTGTGTGTCTGGCTGTCTGTGTGTGGTGTGTGTGTGTAAGATGGCTATTTGATTATGATTTTTAATTAGTCCAACTTTAGGTTTACATATCTCGAAAGAGAACTACCAGTTCTTGGCAATTAATGTTTGTATATCACCTTGAGAACCTTGAGGAAGAGAGATGGTATATAAATGGATAATATGGTAATGAAAATATTACAGCTACTTGCATTCCCAAAACAGTTACCTGAAATATGTCTTGAAGTCTAAGAAACGTTGTACAAAATACAACTATCTAAGTAGGAAAATATTTTCACACTCCTCATGTCATAATGGAGAGTATCTGGGAAATTCACAATGAAAGCCTAACCCATGACTATGATTTATAATACATTTGTGAATGCTTATCATTTATAAAAGTAGATATTTCACTATTTGTTGGGCTTCCCAGCTGGCGCTAGTGATAAAGAACCTGCCTAACAATCCAGAGGAGGTAAGAGACGTGGGTTCAATCCCTGAGTTGAGAAGATCCCCTGGAGGAGGGCATGGCAATACACTCCAGTATCCTTGCCTGGAGAATCCCATAGACAGAGGAGAGTGGCGGACTACAGTCCATAGCGTTGCAAATAGCCAGGCATGACTGAAGCGAAAGCATGCAGTTATTAGATCAAAAATTGAAGACTGTAATCCTTTTTGTGATGATATTATGTGGAAGTTAGCTGACAGTTATTTCAACATAATTGCTGAATGTTGCTTAACAATAAATTATGGTTCTGTTACTAATTTGACTTGTCAATGACATAATAGATATTTATGCAAAGATTTCTTAGAAATAATTCTATAAAAATTAAGAAAAAAGATTAGAGCACCCTCAAACCATTAAAAAAAAAAATTACTTCCTCTCCACTGCAGTACCTTTCATTTCCTTTCAGTATTAAAGGTCAATAATCATATGCCTCTGACTATATCCCTTCCTTTCTGGCACTGCATAAGAGGTGGAGAGGAGGGGAGACTATACCTATTTACTTTATGTATGCCATTAAAATCCACCATTTTGTATTACTGTCAGTTGATTTGAAAGTTTTGAAAATGACATCAAACTTCACAGAACTGATAAAAATCAACTGTTCTCATAATTATGCAAAGTAATTTAGGGCATTAGGACTTTACTAAATAAAACTTTGAGGACCTGGAATCAGTCCTGAATATTCATTGGAAGAACTGATGCTGAAGCTCCAATACTTTGGCCACCTCATGCAAAGTGACTCATTAGAAAAGATCTTGATGCTGGGAAAGATTGAAAGCAGGAGGAGAAGGGGAAGATAGAGGATGAGGCCATCACTGGCTCCATAGACATGAGTTTGAACAAGTTTCAGGAGTTGGTGATGGACAGGGAAGCCTGGCATGCTGCAGTCCATGGGATCACAAAGAGTTGGACATGACTGAGAGACTGAACTCAACTAGGACCTAGAAATTGGAAGAAAGAGCCATTCTGTTATATATAAATACTATTACTCTCTAATTTCATAACTCTATTCACTTCTTACATAGCCAATTTTATTATAAGAAAACAGTTTGTTTATTTAGTTTTATTTTCTGTCTCCCCCAAACCCCAACAAGAATATAAACTCTCTGGAACAATATTTCATCTGTCTTCATTATGTATTATTCCCAGCCCTCTAAGTTCACCTTTCACATAATAAATGCAAGATCTATCACCTCTGGAGAGCTTCTTATTAAATATTTGACAGTATACCACTTGTTGGAAAGAAAAAGGAAATGGAGAGCTATCTGAGAAGTCAGGGAAAATCATAATACAGAATAATATAATGACTATTTTCTTTTATACTGAAACCAGAACAAAAAGAAGTGGGCCTTAAATATTGGCAAATTTAAAAACATAAATAAAGAGCAATGAAATATCATTGTAGCCTTTAAAGTATTTTCACATAGATGATATAAGTTCAGTTCAGTTGCTCAGTCGTGTCCAACTCTTTGCGACCCCATGAACTGCAGCACGCCAGGGTTCCCTGTCCATCACCATCTCCCGGAGTTCACTCAAACTCACATCCATTGAGTCAGTGATGCCATCCAGCCCTCTCATCCTCTGTCGTCCCCTTCTCCTCCTGCCCCCAATCCCTCCCAGCATCAGGGTCTTTTCCAATGAGTCAGCTCTTTGCATGAGGTGGCCAAAGCACTGGAATTTCAGCTTTAGCATCATTCCTTCCAAAGAACACGCAGGACTGATCTCCTTTAGACTTGACTGTTTGGATCTCCTTGCTCTTGAGAGCAAGAGTCTTCTCCAACACCACAGTTCAAAAGCATCAATTCTTCAGTGCCCAGCTTTCTTCACAGTCCAACTCTCACATCCATACATGACCACTGGAAAAACCATAGCCTTGACTAGATGGACCTTTGTTGGCAAAGTAATGTCTCTGCTTTTGAATATACTTTACCTCAAGACCTGGCAGTATGTGTTTCAGTTCAAGTAAAAAAGCAGAATAGAAAAAAAGTTGGAACAAGTGAGAATGTATGTAGTTGGGATAAGAAAACTGATTCCACTTCCACTTATTAATGATAGTGTCTAGGCTAAGGAATTTATGTTGAGATTGAGGATTGGAAGAGCATATAATTAAAGAATTCTCTAAGCAGTTGAAAATGTGCCTAGAATTGGGCAGAATTGAAGATCCCAAGATAAGGTTTTAGAAACATCTGTATAATTGATAGTCAAGGTTTAAGAGTGAGTGTGACCACAAATTCAGAGAGAAAGAATGCTGAGATTAGAGTTGGGAGAAATTCCATCACTTAGAAGATGAGGGAGTATTGGAAATTTTCAAAAGTGTTAACCAATGAAATATAATGAAAACAGGAAGAAATCTTGGGTAGTTCACAGCCACACAAAAAGAAAATAGAATAATGGTCTAGAGGTGTTAATTGTCAAATCTTACAGGAAGATCAAAGGTAGATGATACAGGAACAATAGCTGATTTGGAAATTCAGTCTTAAGAGAGCAATTCCCATTGAATGGTAGAAATGGGAGGTAAATTACAGGACTTACTAGTGGATGGGTGCTTTAGGGCACTTAGACTAATTTTTTTTTAAAGCTGGATTTTTAAAGGAGAGAAATAGTCTCATGAAGAAATAAAAAGAAAGAGTTTACTTTTATGTATATTTTGTTTAATTGTTTTAGAATGGAAGGACCAAGTATATTTATGGGTAGAAGGATATTGGATAATGGGGAAATAAAGTTGTAAAAATTAAGACATATTATTAGGTCAAGAAATAAAGAGACAAGGGGAAAGGATAAAATTATAGGGAGAGATTTGGATGTCAGAGGAAGGAATTTGATATAATCAGTGTTATGTTCTTGGTCTCGGTCAAATAGGAAATTAGGCTATATGCTGAGGTAGAATAGGGTTATTGCTGTAAAGTGAATGTAGTACAACTTTTAGAACCTGATAAACTGAAATTCATTTCTAGGCTCTGCCACTTATTTTGTAACATTTGAAATGTTGCTTCCCATCATTGACTATACTGCTTTGAAAAATGGGAATGAGAACATCAAACTTTAAGTGTTATCTTTAGTTTGGAGATAATAGGAACCAACATTTATTGACCATATTCTACTTTGCCAGGTCCTGATTTATAAAACTGTAAATAAATGAACTCATTTACTTGTTAAATCAACTTTTTGAGATAGGTGCTATCATTATTCCAGTTTTGCACAAGGAAATTGAGTTATCCAAAGATTAAGTAAGTTTCACAGTTAGGGTATGGACTGAAGCCTGTAGGCTATATTATCTCTGTAATTAATATATCTAAAAGTTGTCGTTCAGTCGCTCAGTCATGTCCAACTCTTTGCGACCCCATAAAGTGCAGCACGCCAGGCTTCCCTATCCTTTACTATCTCCCAGGGTTTGCTCAGACTTGTGTCCATTGAGTCAGTGATGCCATCCAACCATCTCATCCTCTGTTGCTCCCTTCTCCTCTTGCCTTCAATCTTTCCCAGTATCAGAATCTTCTCCAGGGAGTCAGCTCTTTGCATTAGGTGGCCAAAGTGTTGGAACTTTAGCTTCAGCATTAGTCCTTCCAGTGCATATTAAGGATTGATTTCCTTTAGGATTGACTGCATTGATTTCTTTGCTGTCCAAAGGACTCTCAAGAATCTTCTCCAACACCAAAGTTCAAAAGAATCAGTTCTTTGGCATTCAGTCTTCTTTCTGGTCCAACTCTCACATCCATACATGAAAAAGTGAAGTCGCTCAATCGTGTCCGACTCTTTGCGACCCCGTGAACTGTAGCCCACCAGGCTCCTCCATCCATGGGATTCACCAGGTAAGAATACTGGAGTTGGTTGCCAACATCCATACATGACTACTGGAAAAAACATAGCTTTCACTCTACAGACTTATTGGCAAAGTAATGTCTCTGCTGTTTAATACACTGTCTAGATTTGTCATGGCTTTCCTTCCAAGGAGCAAGTACCTTTTAATTTCATGGCTACAGTCACTGTCTGCAACGATTTTGGAACCCAAGAAAATAGTCTGTCACTGTTCCTATTTATTCTCCATCTATTTGCCATGAAGTGATGGAACTGGATACCATGATCTTAGTTTTATGAATGTTGAGATTTAAGCCAGATTTTTAACTCTCCTCTTTCACTTTCATCAATTGGCTTTTTAGTTCCTCTTTGCTTTCCGCCATTAGGGTGGTATCATCTGCATATCTGAGGTTATTTATACTTCTTTCAGCAATCTTGATTCCAGCTTCAACTTCATCCAGCCTGGCATTTCACATGATGCACTCCGTATATAAGTTAAATAAGTAGGGTGACAATATATGATCTTGACATACTCCTTTCCCAATTCTGAACCAGTCTGTTGTTTCAAGTCCAGTTCTAACTATTGCTTTTTGCCCTGCATACAGGTTTCTCAGGAGGCAGATGAGGTGGTCTGGTATTCCCATCTCTTTAAGAATTTTCCACAGTTTGTTGTGATCCACACAGTCAAAGGCTTTAGCATAGTCAATGAAGCAGAAGTAGATGTTTTCTGGAACTCCCTTGCTTTTTCAATGATCCAGTGGATGTTGGCAATTTGATTTCTGGTTCCTCTGCCTTTTCTAAATCCAGCTTGCACATCTGGAAGTTGTCAGTTCACATAATCTTGAAGCCTAGCTTGGAGAATTTTGAGCATTATCTTGCTAGCATGTGAAGTGAGTGCAATTGTGCAGTATTTCAAACATTCTTTGGCCAAGCCCTTTTTGGGATTGAAATGAAAACTGACCTTTTCCAGTCCTGTGGCCACTGCTGAGTTTTCCAAGTTTGCTGGCATATCTAAGAGAGTTTAACACAATTCTTAACATATAGAAGATTCAGTAACTAGGACTTCAACTTAATTAAGGGCCTATAAAATATATTTCTAATTTTATACTAGGTTAAACCCTATATAAAATCATCCAGTGAGGAATTAAACATTTTTCTGAACACCATGGGTCAATCCTGAGGCCATATTTGAAGTGAGATATACATGGCTTTCAGTAGGCATAGATTAGGGCTGAGATATGTAACACAGTCTCATAGTGCCCTAGATGACTAACTTTATTTTCTGTTTAAGTGTTTAATATCTGAAGTGGCTTTTGTCAGTTGATTAAGATATTCTTCCTTGGCCCCCGCCCCACCCCGAGGATTTTCACTGTATTTAGAGATTGTTTGAGTGACTGCTCTTTACTCATCATCAAGTTAAACTGTTATCAGCTGAGATGTACACTCTTGAATCCTTGGTCTTACCACAACCCACTATTTTGGAACTCTGGTATCTGCTTCTATGTTCACCTTCTCATTTAACTCCAGCATGTTTTATTTTTAGTGGCAGATTGAGTAATAGGTAAGTTTGACAAGTAGATTAACAAACAAACCTTTGATTGAAGGATTAAAAAGCAGATAGTAAAGAAGTCTTAGAACAAAATAAAAGAGAATTAAGCAATTCTCTAATTGTTGGAGCCTGAACTCTAGGGGCACATTTCTTCTAGGGGTATTATCCAATCCCCAAATAAGTAATAAAAAAAAGCTAACCAGTGTTTGATAGTTTTGTGTGGTTCAGGGGGAAAAAGTTGAAGTCTAGAACGTCTCAAAGGTAGAAAAAGGTCTAAAAGGCTCTCTGCTATTTCATGTGGAACACCAAAGTTCTGATTCCTAGGCATAAAGATGCACTAGAAATAGTACAGCTCTTATATAGGGAATGAAACCTAAAACCAAATCACCTAACACCAGAAGTTGGATTATGGTTATCCCAGAATGCCATTGTTCCCAAGAACCTGGCAAAGCAAATGAAGATTCTCTCTGGAGAGGTATATTAATACCATCATTCTTGGCCTCAGACAACTTCTAAAAGCAATTTTTTATATCCAATGTTTGGCATGCAATAAAAAAATAACTGGACACACAATGCTGTGAGATAATATAAATGAGAACTGGACATAACAGGAGAAAATAGAAACAGGCTTTTAGGGGATTGGGATATTGTAATTGTAGTTACAAGGTAGTTTAAAATAACTATACTTTTATGTTCAAGAAGGGAGAGGACAAGGTAAGATATTTCAGTGAATAGCTTGAAACTATTTTAAAAATGGAGCTAGCAGAACTGAAAAAGAAAACAGAGATATTTTAAAACTAAAAAAATACATTAAATATTAGTCTTAATGGATATATTTAAAAGTACAGCCAAAGATATAGTTAGTGAAATACAACTAACTAAAAACGACACATTCAGAGTGAAAAAGGAGACAGAAAATAAATAAATAAATAGAAAACACAGAAGAAAAGTTTGGTAAAAAAAGGATACACCGATGAATTTTAATTTCATATAAATAAGATTCTAGAAGGAAATAAATGAAAGAATGAAACAGAAGGGATATATAAGTAGAGTATGGCTATTTTTTCAAATGATAAAATTCACTAAACCAGAGCCATATTTAACACCTTCAGAACTAAACTAGAAAATCAAAAACAAAGAAAACATAAGCTCAGTGACCGACTAGAAAAACAGATCTAAAATAAAGAAAATTTACTAACTTCAGACTTATTTTGAGCTTCCCAGATGGTGCTAGTGGTAAAGAATCTGCCTGCCAATACAGGAGATATAAGAGTTGTGGGTTCAGTCTCTGGGTCAGGAAGATCCCCTGGAGCACAGCAGCAAGCCACTTTGGTACTCCAGTATTTTTGCTGAAAAAAATCCCCAAGGACAGAGGAACCTGGCAGTCACAAAAAGATAGACATGACTGAAACAACTGAGTCACACACTAATTTATTAATATAGATAAATAATAGAAACCAAAAGCAGACACTCATAACCTTCAAATGGCTAGTATTAAACTTCATAGCTTGACTATGGAAAAAAAAATTGTTATATTGCATATCAAGGCTTGTAGAGAATGTTAAAGATATTAAAAGTCACATACTCTGGAAAATAACATTAGGTCATTTTTAAAATCTTCATTAATTTATTCAGCAAATATTTACTGGATACCCACTATATATTGAAAACAGTCAAAACCTACACTTTAATGGAGTTTATATTCTTGTGATGAGAAATAACAAGAGTAGCAAAAACAAAACAAATGTATGTAAATAAATATTTACAGTATATAAGACAAATATATAATATACTATCAGGCAGAAAAATGAAATACAAATAGTGAGGTTAAATTTAAACAGAGATATAAAGGAAGAGTGGGAGGAAGCAGTAGATATCTCCCATGTAGGAAAGAAGGTAAGGGTGTACTTGAGGACCACATCTAGGGCAGGGCCTCCAAAGCAGCGGAAGGGGAGGAAATGCTGGATATACTGCATTATAAGGTTGATGGTGGCCCTTGGATTATTCTGTACGTAGGAGTGAAAGAGAGGGCTAGGGTTATCAGAAGATTTTGTGCAGCAGAGTGCCATGATGGAAGTTAAGTTTTTAAAGGATCCCTTTGGCTGCAGTTAGGAGAGCAAACCACAGGAAGTACTGAGGAAGAGAGGGAATTACTGAAGAAGGCTTGCAGAGTCTGTGTATGAGATGCTGGTGGTTGTCACTGGAGAGGTACTTGTGTATATAGTGAAAGGATGTGCTTTGTATCTCCAGAATCTGCAAATGATTAATATATAGAATATTTTGATTAAATGACTGCATGTTTCCTAAAGGGTATATTTAGAAGACATACATTGAATTAAAGTGAGAAAGTTTGGGAATAACTTTAATAAAATCTGATTAAAGTGAACTATAGTGGTTCTAAAAATGTCATCTTAATTCAGTGGCTTCAGATTATTTATTTTGTTTAGGGAAATACAATAATATTTCACCTCTTCATATATGAGTGCTAAGTTGCTGCAGACATGTCTGATTCTTTATGACCCGTGGACTGCAGCCCACCAGGCTCCTCTGTCCATGGATTCTCCAGGCAAGAATACTGGAGTGGGCTGCCATTTCCTTCTCCAGGGGATCTTCCCGACCCAGGGATTGAACCTGGGTCTCCTACATCTGCATTGCCAGGCATGTTCTTTGCCACTAGCACCACCTGGCAAGCCCGATTTATGAAATAGCAGTTTTTAAATTCAAAATATATTTTAATGGTACATTTCCAATATAGAATATCCTCTGAATTATGATCTATCTAAATTAGTCGATATGAGAGGTTTTACTCCATTGTACAAAGATTTTATTTCAAAAAATGGTGTTCTGAAGATGTTGAGTTTCTGATTCTATGAGCTCC
The DNA here is from genome assembly GCF_014754425.2 of Oryx dammah. Classification (NCBI taxonomy): domain Eukaryota; kingdom Metazoa; phylum Chordata; class Mammalia; order Artiodactyla; family Bovidae; genus Oryx; species Oryx dammah. The sequence continues at coordinate 16,571,865 of NW_024070209.1, forward strand.
AAAAATATTGGTGTAGTTCTAGAATAAATTCATGTCATCAAGTGGAAGGCAAACTCTCTCTTCTTCATCAGAAAATTATCCCCAGAAGAGGCTTTAATAGAGCTACTCTTTTTAGAGAAGTAAAATCACTAGGTTGCCTTTCTTTGCGCAATCTGATGTTCTTTCCCCACCCACATCATTGCTCCACATACTCCTGGAGTTGTGTTCCAGTTTAAAATGAACGCTGGATAAGTCTACATCAGTGTCCAGGTCTGGCAGAAGAATCACCTTGCGGGTTGTAATTAAATTTCAGTGAATTGCTATCAGTTCAGTTCACTCACTTAGTCGTGTCCAACTCTTTGTGACCCCATGAACTGCAGCACTCCAGGCCTCCCTGTCCATCATCAACTCCTGGAGTCCACCCAAACCCATGTCCATTAGTCGGTGATGCCATCCAACCATCTCATCCTCTGTCATCCCCTTCTCCTCCTGCCCTCAATCTTTCCCTGCATCAGGGTCTTTTCAAATGAGTCAGCTCTTTGCATCAGGTGGCCAAAAAGTATTGGAGTTGCAGCTTCAAAATCAGACCTACCAATGAACACCCAGGTCTGATCTCCTTTAGGAAGGACTGGTTGGATCTCTTTGCAGTCCAAGGGACTCTCAAGAGTCTTCTCCACACCACAGTTCAAAAGCATCAATTCTTCGGTGCTCAGCTTTCTTTATAGTCCATCTCTCACATCTGTACATGACCACTGGAAAAACCATAGTCTTGACTAGATGGATCTTTGTGGACAAAGTAATATCTCTGCTTTTTAATATGCTATCTAAGTTGGTCATAACTTTCCTTCCGAGGAGTAAGCGTCTTTTAAGTTCATGGCTGCAATCACCATCTGCAGTGAGAGATTATTTAAACAGACATGGAAGAAACATTTAAGCCTTTTCCTCCAAATGACAAAATTACTTAATAACTATTAAAGTTTAAAATCCTAGGATTAACCTCTAACTTTGAGATTAGCTCACTTTTTGTGCCTCAACTCAATGTCTTACTTCATTTTCAAATCCAGAAGTGTTTAAAATATGATTTTAAATAACATCCCCTGAATTCATTATTAAATCTTATTCTAATCCTATAATAGGATTAATTACCTAATGGAGAATTCAGTCCTTAGGATTCAAAAACTATATTGGGAGTTTTTTTTTTTTAAGATTAGTAGATGGAGATCTATGAATCTCAGATATACCTAACTTTGAGTAGAGGGTGGACTTTGCTCTTTTAATTTTAAATTGGAAAGACATTGAACAACATTGATAACATGCTCTGCATTCATGGGGAAGCTTCAGAGAGTGTTGCAAAGATAGAACAAATAGACTTGTTTGGCCTGGTATTTTAGGAGGTATTTTTGTTGCTGCTGATTTGTAAAAGCAAATTGCATTAGTTGAAAAATGTTTAAAGATTATAGAATATATAAAGTAGAAAACCAAAGCCTCCTCTTATACCTAGTCCTTTCCCCTGATCTACCACTTTCCACTTATCTGACACAAACATTGCTAATGCTTCAATATATATTTTTTCGTGATATGCTATTTGATGTATAGTTAGGCATGTGAAAGTCACTTAGTCCTGTCTGACTCTTTGAGACCCCATAGACTGTAGTCCACCAGGCTCCTCTGTCCATGGTTTTTATCAGGCAAGAATACTGGAGTGGGTAGCCATTCCCTTCTCCAGGGGATCTTCACAATCCAGGGCTTGAACTCTTGTCTCCTATGAGATATCTAAAGTGTCTAATGGACCAGGTTGTTTTTCACTTAATGATCTATCATGAATTTTTTCCATGTTCGGGTGACTGATGTCATTTGTTTGAAGAGCTGCATAGTATTCTATTGAATCAGTATGTTCAGGTGTATATATGTATATTACATGAGAAATTAAGACTGTTCAAGGTCTAGATATTCAATTTAGCTGTGTCCTAATTCCAAAGCTAATATTTTAAATATATGCTATAAATTGTCCCACATTTTAACTGTTATTAGTTAATTTCTGAGAGGGGCTTCCCTGGTGACTCAGTGGTAAAGAATCTGCCTGCCATTGCCTGTGAGGGAAAAAGACATGGGTTTGATCCCTGGGTTGGGAAAATCCTGTGAAGAAAGAAATGGGAACCCACTCCAGTATTCTTGCCTGGAAAATCCCATAGAGGTGTCTGACGGGCTAAGTCCACAGGGTCGCTAAGAGTTGGACATGACTTAGCTACTAAACAATGATAAAGTGGGTATCTGAATTAAAAAAAAAAAGCTCCACTGAATGTAGACATGTTCTTTTCCATATTTTTAATTTCTTCATTTACATCAATTTCTAGAAGTAAAGTTGTTAAGATGAAAATAGTTATAATCTGGATATTTATTGAGAAAGAAGAATACTATTTCCCCAAACACTTGCTGATTCTAAGAAATACAAATCTCATTAATTTTGACAATTGATAGATGCTAATTAAAAGAATTCAAGCCTCTTTTCAAAGGTTTAATGCATTACTTGAGTATTCTTTTTTATGAAAAAAAAAAAAGCATGGATTTGAGGGTGTTTGTATTGATTCTTATTAAATTACAAAAATTCTGTCTTAGTAAAAGGCATAATTCTTTGTCATCTATTTTAAAGATTGTTGTTTCTACTTGATTTTTTTTTAACTTTTTTGATGTACAAATAGTATGGAAACATTGCATTTAATTTCATTCTTTTGATTAGTTTTCTGACCATGACATTCTGCTTCAGAAAACATTCTGTATGTGTGATCAGTTGTTTCCAACTCTTTGCCACCCCATTAAAGATATTAGCCCCAGATTTTTGAAGTATTCTTTTCCTTATTCCTCTTCTCATGATTTTTTATGTTAAATTTTAATCCATAATTAATCAGTAATTGTTTTTGGTGTGCACAGTGGGCATTTCCCTATACCAAATGGAGGGTCAATTGTCCCAAAGTTTATTGAAGAATTTATCCACAGTTTATAAGTGAACTTTCATTATTTTCTACATTTCATGTAACATCATTAGCTTTGCATTATTCTGTTTCAAAATCCTTTCCTTAACTACACTAAACTTCAAAGAATTAACCAGCAATTACATCGATTTAGCCCTATGTCTATATACATTTATTATCAAACTTTAAATATAAATCGATAGTTCACACTGTTTCTACAAAATATTTGCCTTTCTTGCTTTGATTCATTTTTATGATTTACTTCTTGTTTGGTTAAATTTAATTCTTAAGCAATTCCTTTCAGAATTCTGTTTTGGAATTATACCTTCTGAGTGCCTAAATGACTAGTAGAATTTTTCTGTAAAATTTCCTAAATTGTGCTTTCCTGATTACTATTGCCCAGTGAAATGTAAACAGATATTCCAAGGGAGAAGGGAATATTATTGTCAAATAAATTTGGGAAAGTGGATTTAAAATTTGTAGTTCATGATGTGTGTTTTTTTCAATTTTTATATTATTGTAGAATTTTTCAGAGCTTTTAGTGTGCTTTATGCTTCTTTAAGAAATAAATATAATGTATATTTCTAAAAAATAAAGTCTGACAGTTTCCACTGTTTCCCCATCTATTTCCCATGAGTGATGGGATCAGATGCCATGATCTTCGTTTTCTGAATGTTGAGCTTGAAGCCAACTTTTTCACTCTCCTCTTTCACTTTCATCAAGAGGCTTTTGAGTTCCTCTTCACTTTTTGCCATAACAGTGGTGTCATCTGCATATCTGAGGTTATTGATATTTCTCCCAGCAATCTTGATTTCAGCTTGTGTTTCTTCCAGTCTAGTGTTTCTCATGATGTACTTTTCATGGGAAATAGATGGGGAAACAGTGGAAACAGTGTCAGACTTTATTTTTTGGGGGCTCCAAAATCACTGCAGATGGTGACTGCAGCCATGAAATTAAAAGATGCTTACTCCTTGGAAGAAAAGTTATGACCAAAATAGATAGCATATTCAAAAGCAGAGATGTTACTTTACCGCCTAAGGTCTGTCTAGTCAAGGCTATGGTTTTTCCAGTAGTCATGTATGGATGTGAGAGTTGGACTGTGAAGAAGGCTGAGCACCAAAGAATTGATGTGTTTGAACTGTGGTGTTGGAGAAGACTCTTGAGAGTCCCTTGGACTGCAAGGAGATCCAACCAGTCCATTCTGAAGGAGATCAGCCCTGGGATTTCTTTGGAAGGAATGATGCTAAAGCTGAAGCTCCAGTACTTTAGCCACCTCATGTGAAGAGTTGACACATTGAAAAAGACTCTGATGCTGGGAGAGATTGGGGGCAGGAAGAGAAGCGGACGACCCAGGATGAGATGTCTGGATGGCATCACTGACTCAATGGACGTGAGTCTGAGTGAACTCCGGGAGTTGGTGATGGACAGGGAGGCCTGGCACACTGCGATTCATGGGGTTGCAAAGCAACTGAGCAACTGAACTGAACTGAAAGTATAATTATCCATAGATGTTTTAAAATAACAAACATATGTTAAGAAATATGGAGCAACAATCATAATTGTTCGGAAAAATACTAGAGCTTAGAATTCTAGATGTTCTGTTCATGAAGGCTCATGGAAGCTTTCCTATCAAAGTGTGAGGAAAGCTTCCTGCTTTCTTCTACCAGTTAGTTAATTGGACTCTAATCTGTGCATTAGAACTATCATCTCTTATATTATAGCCACTCATTTCTTCACCAATATATAATTGGTGCCCACTACGTCCCAGGAACTATTCTAGACCTCAGAATACAGTAGTAAGTTAACAACCAGAAAACAAAAATGTGGAGGTTAATGGGGGGAGGAAGGAAAAAATAAATCAGTTTTAAAATGCCAAGTTTATCATTTGATGGAATGAGGGATACAATACAAAACAGGGAAGGGACGTAGTGCTATGTGTGTGCATGTGTGTATGTATAGGAGAATGCGATTTGGTAAGGTTCAATTTGAAGTAAGTAGTCAAAGATGTTTTGCTGAGAAGGTGCTGTTTTATAAGCAACTAAAATCACAATAAAATGTGGAAAATTCTGAAAGTGATGGGAATATCAGACCACCTGACCTGCCTCTTGAGAAACCTCTATGTAGGTCAGGAAGCAACAGTTAGAACTGGACACGGAACAACAGACTGGTTCCAAATAGGAAAAGGAGTATGTCAAGGCTGTATATTGTCACCCTGCTTATAAACTTCTATGCAGACTACATCATGAGAAATTCTCGGCTGGAGGAAGCACAAGCTGGAATCAAGATTGCCGGAGAAATATCAATAACCTCACATATGCAAATGACACCACCCTTATGGCAGAAAGTGATGAAGAACTAAAGAGCCTCTTGATGAAAGGGAAAGAGGAGAGTGAAATAGATGGCTTAAAGCTCATCATTCAGAAAACTAACATCATGGCATCTGGTCCCATCCCTTCATGGGAAATAGATGGGGAAACAATTGAAACAGTTTCAGACTTTATTTTTTGGGCTCCAAAATCACTGCAGATGGTGACTGCAGCCATGAAATTAAAAGACCCTTACTCCTTGGAAGGAAAGTTATGACCACCCTAGACAGCATATGAAAAAGTGGAGACATTACTTTGTCCACAAAGGTCCATCTAGTCAAGGCTATTGTTTTTCCAGAAGTCATGTTTGGATGTGAGAGTTGGACTGTGAAGAAAGCTGAGCACTGAAGAATTGATGCTTTTGAACTGTGGTGTTGGAGAAGACTCTTGAGAGTCTCTTGGACTGCAAGGAGATCCAACCAGTCCATCCCAGAGGAAATCAGTCCAGGGTGTTCATTTGAAGGACTGATGTTGAGCCGGAAGCTCCAATACTTTGGCCACCTGATGTGAAGTCCTAACTCATTGGAAAAGACCCTGATGTTGGGAAAGATTGAAGGCAGGAGGAGAAGGGGACAATAGAAGATCAGATGGTTAGATGGTATCACCGACTCAATGGACATGAGTTTGGGTAGGCCGGGAGTTGGTGATGAACAGGGAGGCCTGCCATGCTGTGGTAATGGAGTCGTGAAGAGTCAGACATGACTGAGTGACTTAAGTGAACTGAACTGAACATATGATCTTTTGATGAATTTGTGGGGCAGAGAGTGGTCTCCCCTTTTATTCCTCTGCCATTTTAGGATTGCTCCCTCCCTTATTGATTCTATTGAAGAGTAACTTACCTGTATAAATTTAATCATTTGAAGTGTACAATTGGGTGAGTCATGTTGATTGTAGATGCCAATGAAATAATCACTTCATTATAGAACTAAATATCTTCATTGCCACCTCCCTCAACCCCTTCTGTCCCTTTGTAGTCGATCCCTCTTCCCATTCCTTGCCCCACTGATCTGCTTTGTGGCATTACAGATTAATTTGCATCTTTTATAAGTTGGATCATTGAGTATGTATTCTACTTTCCTCTTCCTTCTTTCACTCAGCACAATGTTTTTGCAAGCTGTCCATGATAAACAGTAGTTCATTTCATTTTACGGTCAGATTATGTTTTATTCTCTTCACATATAACAATTTGTTTATTTGTTTACCTGTTTATGGATATTTGTGTTATTTCCAGTTGGAGAAATTTTAATTAATGCTACCATAAACATTTCTGAATTTTCTTCCTCAGACTCAATCAATTTGACTCATTTATAGGATTTGAACTTCACAAATTGAACTATCTGCTTATATTGCAGATCTATGATAATTCTGTTAACATTACAAGTTTGAAATTTTCTCAGCTCCATGTGTCAGGAAAGACTTTGCATGTGGAGTTCATAATAAAGTATTGCAGTAGAGCTTCACTGACTAAAACCTGAAATTTAAAATCATTTAAGAAGAAAGTAGAACTTAAATGTTACTGTCAAAATGTTAAAAAGAAATTATTCAAGAAAACATATCGGCAATAAGACTGAATCACTATCAATAACAGAAATTAAAAATGAAAATGTAGTATATGTGGTATCCATAATATACAAATTATGTGAGCTCACCAGGAATACACACAGATACAAACACCAAAATAGCAAGAGATCAGCCAGTTAAGTAAACTCATTCTGGTAAGGGGTATAGCAATCTGTTTATCAAAGCAATGGAATAAAAACTGTATGAGAAGAAATCAATGGTAGACTATAACAATTTATTAGACTCAATCCCAAAGAACATTAAATAATTATATAAATTCCAGTTCAAGTCACTTTTATCAAATGTCTTTAATCATTCATGTAAAAGTCTTCAGAGAAACTATAAAATTCTAAGAAATCAGTTCAAGATGCCTTAAAGTGCAGCAAGTATTGAAATAGAACTGTAATCCACAATTCAACACAGATTATAGTATAGTTATAATTCATACTATATATATACTATATATACCCTCCCTGGTGGCTAGGAGGTTAAAGCGTCTGCCTGCAATGCAGGAGACGTGGGCTCGATCCCTGGGTTAGGAAGATCCCCTGGAGAAGGAAATGGCAACCCACACCAGTATGCTTGCCTGGAGAATCCCATGGACAGAGGAGCCTGGTGGGCTACAGTCCACGGGGTCGCAGAGTCGGACACGATTGAGCGACTTCACTTTCACTTTCACTTTCATACCATGGTTACTTTTTTCACATTTATTAGCTCTGTGGTTTTCATGATGCAATAAGAGAAAGGAGTCAAAAAAATTCTTATAAATTGTCTTCAGTGGGACATATATAAAATTAACTGGAGTTGAGCAACCCGAGGAGTGGTGGCTGCACAGGCACAGGAGGGCCTAGAGGAGCTATCCCACATTGAAGTTCAGGAAGGGCAGTGGTAAGGAGATACCCCTCATCCAAGGTAAGGAGCAGCAGCTGTGCTTTGCTGGAGCAGCTGTGAAGAGATACCCCACGCCCAAGGTAAGAGAAACTCAGGTAAGATGGTAGGTGTTGCAAGAGGGCATCAGAGGGCAGACACACTGAAACCATACTCACAGAAAACTAGTCAATCTAATCACACTAGGACCACAGCCTTGTCTAACTCAATGAAACCAAGCCTTGGCCACGGGGCAACCCAAGACGGGCGGGTCATGGTGGAGAGAGCCGACAGAATGTGGTCCACTGGAGAAGGGAATGGCAAACCACTTCAGTATTCTTGCTTTGAGAATCCCATGAACAGTATGAAGGCAAAATGATAGGATACTGACAGAGGAACTCCCCAGGTCGAGAGGTGCCCAATATGCTACTGGAGGTCAGTGGAGAAATAGCTCCAGAAAGAATGAAGGGATGGAGCCAAAGCAAGAACAATACCCAGCTGTGGATGTGACTGGTGATAGAAGCAAGGTCCGATGATGTAAAGAGCAATAATACATAGGAACCTGGAATGTCAGATCCATGAATCAGGGCAAATTGGAAGTGGTCAAACAGGAGATGACAAGAGTGAATGTTGACATTCTAGGAATCAGTGAACTAAAATGGACTGGAATGGGTGAATTGAACTCAGATGACCACTATATCTACTACTATGGGCAGGAATCCCTCAGAAGAAATGGAGTAGCCATCATGGTCAACAAAAGAGTCCAAAATGCAGTACTTGGATACAGTCTCAAAAACGACAGAATGATCTCTGTTTGTTTCCAAGGCAAACCATTCAATATCACAGGAATCCAAGTCTATGCCCCAACCAGTAACGCTGAAGAAGCTGAAGTTGAATGGTTCTATGAAGACCTACAAGCCCTTTTAGAAGTAACACCCCAAAAAGATGTCCTTTTCATTATAGGGGACTGGAATGCAAAAGTAGGAAGTCAAGAAACACCTGAAGTAACAGGCAAATTTGGCCTTGGAATATGGAATGAGCAGGGCAAAGTCTAATAGAGTTTTGCCAGGAGAACACACTGATCATAGCAAACACCTTCCTCCAACAACACAAGAGAAGGCTCTCTACATGGACATCACAAGATGGTCAACATCAAAATCAGATTGATTATATTCTTTGCAGCTAAAGATGCAGAAGCTCTATGCAGTCAGCAAAAACAAGACCAGGAGCTGACTGTGGCTCAGATCATGAACACCTTATTGCCAAATTCAGACTCAAATTGAAGAAAGTAGGGAAAACCGCTAGAACATTCAGGTATGACCTCAATCAAATCCCTTATGATTATACAGTGGAAGTGAGAAATAGATTTAAGGGCTTAGATCTGATAGATAGAGTGTCTGATGAACTATGGAATGAGGTTCGTGACATTGTACAGGAGACAGGGATCAAGACCATCCCCATGGAAAAGAAATGCAAAAGAGCAAAATGGCTGTCTGGGGAGGTCTTACAAATAGCTGTGAAAAGAAGAGAGGTGAAAAGAAAAAGAGAAAAGGAAAGATATAAGCATCTGAATGCAGAGTTCCAAAGAATACCAAGAAGAGATAAGAAAGTCTTCTTCAGCGATCAATGCAAAGAAATAGAGGAAAACAACAGAATGGGAAAGACTAGAGATCTCTTCAATAAAATTAGAGATACCAAGGGAACATTTCATGCAAAGATGGGCTCGATAAAGGACAGAAATGGTATGGACCTAACAGAAGCAGAAGATATTAAGAAGAGGTGGCAAGAATACACAGAAGAACAAGACAAAACAGATCTTCACGACCCAGATAATCATGATGATGTGATCACTAATGTAGAGCCAGACATCCTGGAATGTGAAGTCAAGTGGGCCTTGGAAAGCATCTCTATGAACAAAGCTAGTGGAGGTGATGGAATTCCAGTGGAGCTGTTTCAAATCCTGAAAGATGATGCTGTGAAAGTGCTGCACTCAATATGCCAGCATGTTTGGAAAACTCAGCAGTGGCCACAGGACTGGAAAAGGTCAGTTTTCATTCCAATCCCAAAGAAAGGCAATGGCAAAGAATGCTCAAACTACCACACAATTGCACTCATCTCACATGCTAGTAAAGTAATGGTAAAAATTCTCCAAGCCAGGCTTTGGCAATACACGAACCATGAACTTCCTGATGTTCAAGCTGGTTTTAGAAAAGGCAGAGGAATCAGAGATCAAATTGCCAACATTCCCTTGATCATGGAAAAAGAAGAGAGTTCCAGAAAAACATCTATTTCTGCTTTATTGACTATGCCAAAGCCTTTGACTGTGTGGATCACAATAAACTGTGGGAAATTCTGAGAGAGATGGGAATACCAGACCACCTGACCTGCCTCTTGAGAAATCTGTATGCAGGTCAGGAAGCAGCAGTTAGAACTAGACATGGAACAACAGACTGGTTCCAAGTAGGAAGAGGAGTCCATCAAGGCTGTATATTGTCACCCTGCTTATTTAACTTATATGCAGAGTACATATGAGAAACGCCGGACTGGAAGAAACACAAGCTGGAATCAAGATTGCCGGGAGAAATATCAATCATCTCAGATATGCAGATGACACCACCCTTATGGCAGAAAGTGAAGAAGAACTAAAAAGCCTCTTGATGAAAGTAAAAGTGGAGAGCGAAAAAGTTGGCCTAAAGCTCAACAGTCAGAAAACCAAGATCATGGCATCCGGTCCCATCACTTCATGGGAAGTAGATGGGGAAACAGTGGAAACAGTGTCAGACTTTATTTATGGTGGCTCCAAAATCACTGCAGATGGTGAATGCAGCCATGAAATTAAAAGACACTTACTCCTTGGAAGAAAATAGCATATTCAAAAGCAGAGACATTACTTTGCCGACTAAGGTCCATGTAGTCACGGCTATGGTTTTTCCTGTGGTCATGTATGGATGTGAGAGTTGGACTGTGAAGAAGGCTGAGCACTGAAGAATTGATGCTTTTGAACTTTGGTGTTGGAGAAGACTCTTGAGAGTCCCTTGGACTGCAAGGAGATACAATCAGTCCATTCTGAAGGAGATCAACCTTGGGATTTCTTTGGAAGGAATGATGCTAAAGCTGAAACTCCAGTACTTTGGCCACCTCATGCAAAGAGTTGACTCATTGGAAAAGACTCTGATGCTGGGAGGGATTGGGGGCAGGAGGAGAAGGGGACGACAGAGGATGAGATGGCTGGATGGCATCACGGACTCGGTGGACGTGAGTCTGAGTGAACTCCGGGAGTTGGTGATGGTCAGGGAGGCCTAGCGTGCTGCAATTCTTGGGGTCACAAAGAGTTGGACACGACTGAGCGACTGAACTGAACTGAACTGATAAAACAAACAAGAAGCAACACAGAATGCTCCAGAGTTTACCACAGGACCACATAGCTACTGATACCTCTCATATAAAAATGAGTTATACCAGGCATTAAAAAATGTCTTTTCCACTTTTTACAGGGATTAAAAAAAGAAAAAATCCTTTTGGCTCCCTCTTCTACCCTACTTGTCTGGAGATCATAGCAACCAGAATGTAAGCTCCATGAAAACGGGTATTTGGTCTGCCTGTTGTGTTCACTCCCATATCCTCAGCATGTGGAGCAAAGCTAAGTAATGGAGGAATAGTGAATGCTTAACAGATAATTGTTAATGAATACTTTTGTTTCTACAAACTGTAGAAACATGTATTCAGAGTATAGTTAGGTACCATGATGCTCCAAGCTGCACTGTCATTTAAGAAACCACTGAGATTGAATCTACAATGCCTTATACTCACCCTAATCACAAACAGGTAACAAACAACCTCATGGATGATTTTCACAGAGATGGGGTGATCCTTATGCTCCTTTTCCAGGGATACAGCTCCAAACAGAATTCAGATTTATCTTTATTTTTTTAATCTTAAGTGCTCTGGTTTACCTGTACTACCACTAATTCAAGGTTGACTATATTCTTCAGCTTTGTGCAAAGAGTTTGATATTCATTATTCTCATCATATAGATGAGAGCATTTGAAATGCTTTTTTTCTTACATATTTCTCCACAACAGGAGGCAATAAATTCTCAGTCAATTGATTTCCTCTCTGCAAAGGCTTTCATACCAGGGATAGTTTTGCTAAATGTTCAGTGGATGAGTGAATGGATGGATGGTTGGACAAATTTGCAGCAGTGAAATTTTCAGATAAAGAAATGATTGCTTTCTGAGTGTGCAGTGGCACTATATTATTTTTTAGTAGAAGGACTTTGTAAGTTGCATCCACAATCAAGTAAAACTACTATGAAATTTCAAAAGTCATTTTAAATATACAAAAGAGGAGCATAATATTGATAAAGAATATTGGTAAAGCTTCCCTGGAAAAGAATCTGCCTGCAATGCAAGAGACTCTGGTTCAATTCCTGGGTGGGGAAGACCGTCTGATGAAGGTATAGGCTACTCATTTCAATATTTTTGGGCTTTCCCAGTAGCTCAGTCAGTAAAGAATCAGACTGCAATGCAGGAGGCCTGGGTTTGATCGCTGAGTTGGGAAGATCCCCTGGAGGAGGGCATGGCAAGCCACTCTGGTATTCTTGCTTGGAGAATCCCCAAGGACAGAGGAGCCTGGCAGGCTGCAGTCCATGGGAATCACAAAAAATTGGACATGACTGAGAGACTAAGGACTGTACAGCATAATATTAGGGACACAGACAAATGTAGTCTGCCGAGACTCAATCAAGGTCCTTAAAAGGAAGATGACAGAACCATATTAATACATAATTTAGGATTCCATTAAATCAAAGGGATACAGGAAAATATTTAAATCTTTTAAAATACCCTCAATTCAAAGTTCCATCAAATGATCAGCCTGGTGAGAGTTGGAAAAATAGACTGTGTGAGCTACAAGAATAGATTGTTTTGAAGTACTTAAAAGTTTGAAGTATTAAAAAGAGCTCAGCCTCATTGTCCATATTAGAAACAAATTTCTCTGAGTGTTAACAACTGTTTGTCTCTTGTTCAAGATGTTATATAAACTCAGTGAACTGAGATAATTTTCTCCCTAGTGGATACACATATTTCAACTGCAGGATACTTAAAATTAAGAACTAATTATTATAAACTCAGAATACTAAAATTAATTTTAATATTATTATGTAATAGATACTTTTCATCTACTTACACATTTTAAGATAATTTGATCTACTAGTATGATAATCTTTTAAGTCCAATAATTTAAAGTGTAAAATTGTGTAAAAAATATAACTATAGATTTATGATTTTCAGGCACAGATAAGTCAGATAATTGACTTATGACCAAACCTTCTTACTGCAGGTTTACTGGGTGTGTGCACACATCCAATGGTCATTTCCCTTTTGCCCATTATGCAATTGAAATGCACTTAACACTGATAAAACCTTCATACTGATTCTATGACCTACTGAGTAAGAGTGATGAAAATCGAGAAACCCTCATGAATCAGGTCAAAACTAGACTTTACCTGAAACCATATCCTTGCTCCTGCTTTCCTTCTTTCTTTGAAGGGCGTCCCTGAACTGTACTTCTGCTCTAAGTCTTGTGCATCTGAATCTTTGACACAAGTTCTGCCCCTAGATAACCCAATCTTCAACCCTGTATGAGTTACCATATTGAACTATATCTTAGACTGTTTGTAGCAGCTATGGTAAACCACTCTAAGCATTTTTAAGTTGAGAGTATGAGTTATATATTCATAAAGCATATCCCTTTTGGAAAATTAGATTTTTCTTTAGGAAGTTGATATCACATTTTCATGCACAAACTAAAAATATGCCAAGTAGATATTGTTGAAATGAAATCACTGTCTGGAAACTATTTCTGAAGCCTAAAGCTGATTTTCATATTGAAAGTAATCTATACTTCTATAATTCCTACTTGGCTTCTCTGAATAGACACCAGTTTTTTCCATGATCCATTACAAAGATGGATCTTTCTATACTATTTCAGGTACTAAATCAAGCTTTCTTAATTGCGATGGATTTTTCCTAAAGGTTAAAGTGCTTGGAGTTCTTTCTCCATACTTCAATGTACATAAATTAGATCTGTGGTTAAGCCTTGATATTTTCCTATGGCATGTTTTCCTGGACAGTTTTATCTAATGTATAGGCCCAAATTTGTTTAAGATTAAATAATTATCTTGATTTCCTCTACATCTCCTTTGAATTTGGGGGAATTAGAAATACATACATGCACACACAATTTCCTAGTGAAAATGGAAAGTAACAGAGATTGACAATTGTCTCCCAATTATCTCCTAGAAATAGCCATCTGTTTTAGCTGTTCCATGTCCAACTAGACAAAGTTCTGAAGAAAAGAGCGTTAACAGAAGTGAGATGTGGAACTTCTGGCTCATATCCTAAAAGGGAGGGTCACGTCTTTCTCACACCCTTCCTTCATCTGTTGCTTGGATCATGAACATAATTATATAACATCCTGAACTGAGATGACATCCCAGGAAAGGCAAAGTACCAGGCCTGTAAGTAACCACAATGTAGCATAGCTGTTACAGAAACCTGCTATGGGAGAGCATAAAACACTTCTATCTTATTAAAATCACTGTTTTGAGTCTGTGTTACAGCTGAAATAATATCCTAACTTTAACACATAAACTTTTAAGTTTGATACATTATCTGCAATTTCCCAAGTTTCTGTATCTTTTGATAATTATATCTTCTCCAGCCCCCATTCTTAAAACTAAAAACAAAGTGATGAAAGTGGGCACCCTTGTCTTGTTCCTGACTTTAGGGGAAATGCTTTCAACTTTTCACCATTGAGGATAATGTTTGTCATGGGTTTGTCATATATAGCTTTTATTGTGTTGAGGTATGTTCCTTCTATTCCTGCTTTCTGGAGAGTTTTTATCATAAATGGATGTTGAATTTTGTCAAAGGCTTTCTCTGCATCTATTGAAATAATCATATGGCTTTTATTTTTTAATTTGTTAAGGTGGAGAAAGATAAGTTGAAACAGTACTACTAGAGTGGAAAAATGAAAGTACAACTTCAATTTCAACAAAAATATGTTCAATTCCTTGTAAGTCTTTGCAGATAAGTGAAGTTCACTGGGACCAGAGTTGTGTATTTCACATCTCTGAGTGAAAGATTAGCTGTGCTATAAAAATACAAGCTAATATCAACATAGGATGAGGTCTGACTCAGAACTAAATACTTCTTTCTTTGAGCATAACCTGTGCTAGAAATTTGGCCAAATTTGCTTTGCTCATTTCTAGTATGTGAAGTCACTCAGTCGTGTCTGACTCTTTGTGATCCCGTGGACTGAAGCCTACCAGGCTTCTCCGTCCATGGGATTCTCCAGGCAAGAATACTGGAGTGGGTTACCATTTCCTTCTCCACATTTCTAGTACATTTCCTTAAATCTCCTTGATAAACATGGTTAAGAGATAAACATAGATCATATCCATAATGTTACTCTATTTGATATTAACCATCTTTTCATTTTAAAGGATTGTTTTTGATAGATTTTGCATTAATTTTCTCTAGATACCTTGATCTCTTTAGTATAAAATGAAAGCCCTTGAT
>NW_024070209.1:16592188-16697523 GCF_014754425.2 Oryx dammah
TTCTCTAGATACCTTGATCTCTTTAGTATAAAATGAAAGCCCTTGATTCACTGAAGAAAAAAATACCTGGGGAGTATATTTAGAGGTAATGCTAACTGCATTTGGTTGTCATGGAAACTGAAATTTTAAAATGATGGTGAAATGATTGTCAAAGCAAGCACAAAAAAAACCCCACAAAACAAAACACTTGCATATAGTTGTTATGGTAACTATTCATTTTGACAAATATTTTTCCTTTTTCTCTAAATTAATTATCTGAAATACTAGTATCTCAAAATTTCTGCTTTGAGCACTTAATATAAAATATATCTTATACCAAGGACAGATGTTAGCTTGGAAATATCTTATTTATGTGAAGTAATATAACATCTATATGTGTGCCTGTGTGTGTGTCTGTGTGCATGTGTGTGCAAGTTTTAGTTTATGCACAGAGAGACACATCCCTGGATTGCTAATAACTAGAGTGACTGTTCCAGGCTAGTGATTTTGAAGGGTACCTCAGTTGATAGAAAATGGGCAACGATTCAGGGAGACTTCTAGTGGAGAAGAAGTAGGTTGCTCTGCTCACTGAGATCAGAGGAATAAGAAAGAATTAATGTTTATTAAGTATTTAAAGAGCTAGAAACTAGGCTTTTACATTTGCTTTCTTGTTCAAACCTAGTTGTCACTGGGTCTTTGCACTAGTATACCAGACTCAGTACTAGTATTAACCTTTGAGGCTAGAACTGTTCTCATTTTACAAGTGAGGGAAGCTGAGTCTCAGAGATGCTAAATAAGTTGCCCAAGATCATAGGTGAGTAAGTATGGAGCCAGGATTTGAATCTATATATTCCTGTTTTAAAACTCATTCTACTCCTTTGAAAAACAGCTGATTCTAGGACTGGAATAGAATATACTCAAGATGAGCCTGGAACATCTTGTAGTGCCAGAAAGTAAGACAGTTTAAATGAAAGGAAACACACACACACACACACACACACACACACGCACTGACTAGGGTGTGCTAAAAGGGACACTGGAACCAACTGAAAGAGCTCCCAAAGGCTAAGGTTTAAACAACAAAATAAAGTCTATTGAATTATATTTCAAAGTTTAGAATAAATGTTCTTGGATCCATACTTACATAGATGATTGAATAAATAAATACAAAGGAGAGTAAACAAATTTCATTTATAGTAGTTGTCCAGATAATTTATATAGTTGCTTCTCCTTCAAAGAGGAGGCGTATAACACGCCATTCCATAAGTGTAGGCTGTGCATAATGACTTCTTTACAAACAGTACAATATGGAATGGAGAAAAGAGTACCTGTGCAATGGATAAACCTGATAAACAGTGCCTCAGCCTGGTGAACAAGGTTACCATCAACAGGATTAATAACTCCTTTAAAATTTGTTTGTAGGCTTAAAATAACCATGTGTAGTGACTTGAAATGTGCAGTTTTTAACATTTACTTTTTAATCAGGAAAGTTGGACATGAAAAAATCTTGAAGGTGCAAAGAGACTAGCAGGTTTTGTGCAAATTTTAATGGTGTTCCTTATATTTTTATTCCTTGAAAATTGGTGTCATTGTTAATAATCAAAGAAAAAATAATATTGAAAAAAGTTGCCACGCATGTGGACTTATATTGGCTTCAAGAAAATGACAGTGTCAAGGGGTCTGGTTTCATTAAGTGTAAGTCACTCAGTCATGTCTGATTCTTTGTGACCCCATGGACTTTATATAGCCCACCAGGATCCTCTGTCCATGGAATTTTCCAGGCAAGAATACTTAAGTGAGTTGCCATTCCCTTCTCCAGGGGATCTTCCCTACCCAGGGATCAAACCCAGGTCTCCTGCACTGCAGGCAGATTCTTTACCATCTAAACCACCAGGTTTCATTCGTGTTTGTTAAAGGAGCCTCAGAAATATCAGTCAGACTTTCACTTGTATTTATTTTACATTTTTATTATATTTTACATATTTTATGGTGTCTCGGTGCTTTTATGCTTCCACTCTCTTGAGTAGAATACCACACATAGCTGTGTTCCATGTGACTCAGCAGAATGTAGTTGTCAAGAGCAGAGTGAAGGGATAATAGATGATAGATATAAGTTTAGACTTACTTTCATCATTTATTAACTGATTCTCAGTTTCCTTATTTAATGTATAGTTGACCAGTTTGCTGGTAGATCAAGTAAAATAATTTATGATAAAAAGTGCTTGTAAGTATGCTGCTGCTGCTGCTGCTAAGTCACTTCAGTTGTGTCTGACTCTGTATGACCCCATGGACGGCAGCCCACCAGGCTCCGCTGTCCCTGGGATTCTCCAGACAAGAGTACTAGAGTGGGTTCCCATTGCCTTCTCCAATGCATGAAAGTGAAAAGTGAAAGTGAAGTCACTCAGTCGTGCCTGACTCCCCGCGACCCCATGGACTGCAATCTACCAGGCTCCTCCATCCATAGGATTCTCCAGGCAAGAGTACTGGAGTTGGATGCCAATGCCTTCTCTGGCTTGTAACTATGAACATTTGTAAATTAGAGAATTATTCCTGTTACTGTTGATGCAGGAAATCTATACAGAAAAGAACAAAGCTAGTTTGAAATAAGACATGCCTCATCAATGATGAAGACAAGCTGTAAATAAGTACCTAGAAGACCAGTAGTGTCACTTTCCACATGTGATAATGAAATCAATGGTGCATATGACACGTTTCCTATGGTGCATAGACATGTTTTCCATATAATGTATTAATGGTACATACTTGATCTGAACTTTTAAGAATGCCATGTCTATGTATATTTCGTGTTATTCCAGCTCAGCAGAGTGGGCCCATATAAAGGCCATGGACAGGTAAAACCCAAGTTGATTCCCATTATTTGGGGAGAAAAACAAGGAGCAGTCAAAATAAAACCACAGGGATCAAGTATATTGAGAATTGTATAATGTTGAGAGTATTAACATTCTATTTTACAGAGTTAGAGTGTTATAAATTCAACTCTTCCTTTGCTCTTTAGGAAATATTTGGTTTCTCTTCTTTTCTTTGACAAAATTCTCAAATAAGTAATCGGCTGTTTCTGTGTCTCCTGTGATTCAAATTCTACCTCAAGAAACCCCTAGTCATGGTGTCTATGGATGAAAGAGTTAGAAACAGAGACAATAAAGTGTTGGAAAGATTTCTTGACATTTCCAAGGCTCTCTGGCTAGAGGATGTGGTTAAGAGTTGGGGCTGGGGTGGGGGTGGAGGCAGGAAGTAAATCTATTCTTTTGAGAAATTGAGTTGAAAGAAAGAACAGAAGAGTCAAGTCCTACGCTTGGGGAAATAAGTCCAAATATGTTCCCACTTGAAAGTGGTAAGAGGAATTAGTGAAGTAAATAAAGATGGAATCTGAGGGATAGGGAGAGAGCAAAGACAGAACAAAAAGACAGTGCCATCTCATGCAAGGTTACCCATAAGCAAGAACAGCTTTATTTTGCTGGATTTCTTTTTTAGATTGGTTTGAAATAAAATCTTTTGCATATTAAAAACATGCTTGAAGATCAATGGACTAAAAATGTTTCTACCTCTCAATTCAAATTTGAGCTTTATTTCCTCTGAGAAATAAAAAATAAAAATAAAAACAGATATTGACTATACACTGCAATACAAATCTAATTTAAATATCTCTTCTTTCACTTGAGTGAATCATATTGCCTTTTTATAGCCTTATTTCAAAATGCATTGTATTTGAAATTCCTTACTGATAAATTGGGAACTGTAATTAAATGCATTCTGGGAAAACATAGTTTGAGAGTGGAAACAAATAATTTTCAATAAAATAATGTTGAAGATGGTAATTTTATCAGCATCTACTCCCTCCACTGCCAACTATTGAGAAACTTTGGTAGTTTGTACGTTTCATCACGTCACATTAATATTAAAAAGCATAACAGCTGTGTTTGTGGCATTTCTGTTTTTTTATTTTTTTATTTTATTATTATTATTTTTTAATTTTTATTTTTACTTTATTTTACTTTACAATACTGTATTGGTTTTGCCATACTTTGACATGAATCAGCCACGGGTGTACATGAGTTCCCAAACATGAACCCCCCTCCCACCTCCCACCCCATATCATCTCTCTGGATCATCCCTGTGCACCAGCCCCAAGCATCCTGTATCCTGCATCAAACATAGACTGGCGATTCATTTCTTACATGATAGTATACATGTTTCAATGCCATTCTCCCAAATCATCCCACCCTCTCCCTCAGAGTCCAAAAGTCCGCTCTACACATCTGTGTCTCTTTTGCTGTCTCGCATACAGGGTCATCATTACCATCTTTCTAAATTCTATATATATGTGTTAGTATACTGTACTGGTGTTTTTCTTTCTGGCTTACTTCACTCCACTTGATAGAATAGATCCTGGCTAGTGGAACACTGTTGGCCCAGTAATGATTCCCAGTTTAATATATCTTAAGCTTTTCTCTTCAAATCTTGCACATTTTATCATAGACACCAGTGTAAGTGAAGAGCTATAATCCTGTTGGCATTACCTACTTTCCTGTCTGGAAGCCCTGTGGAATTTCTATTTCTTTTTAGAACCAGTGGAGTCAATAGGGATAGGAAATCTTACCAAGCTATGAGTTGGCATAAGCAAGATAATAACTATTAGGATGCAAACATTTTTGGATTCCTGGGAGTTAGTTTCTTATTAAAATAAGAAATAAGAACAGTTATAATTATTATATTGAGTACTTTTATTTATCCAAAGATCTCTACTTCAATTTCACTTGTATTATTTTTTATTTATTTCTTGCACTCATTGCCTAAAATGGGCTAATTAACGTTAAAAATAGTTTTTAAAAAATAATAGTTCTGTAATAACAATATATAAGGCAAATTGGGTTTTTCGAATTCAGGCCATATTTTGGGTCATATGGGAAACCTTCCCAGAGGCTGACATAAAACTCATCTCTAGAGTGCATGCACTGAGAAAGTGGTACTTCACTCTGTCTTTGAAAAAATGATGCTACTGAATATTCTAGGATCCTGTTTGTCATAGGTACCATAGTTTATGCACCAATCTTTCTCTGCTGGTGCAGATAGAAAAGTCAAAACGGCTCTGGTCAAGTTCCAAGTACATTTCACTGCTCTTCAAAGCCACTTGGAAATGGACTTCAGTGATGCACATGTCAGATCCTCTGTGACTAGAACTAAGGAAGATAAATACACCCTATAAACAGCAACTAATCAGATTGTCCCCTTTTTCTTTCTGCTTCATAAAAGGTGTACTCTCAAAGGCCACAGAGTTCCCAGGTACTCTGTGTTTGTGTTACCAAACAGGGTTCTTGGCTAGAGACCAGACAAGAAATTCAGGCAAGGCTTTAATGGGGACCCTGCTCTAGCAGGGAGGGTAAGAATGAGCAGGTTGTCTTGCTCGCTTGCTCCCTGAGAAGGGGGAACAGCTTGAAGTGAGGGAAGGCGTGTGTCCAGGCATTGGGCGGGGGTGGGGGGGCGGCTTAGGTGTTTACCTACCCCTTAGGTGGTGGTGTGTGCAGGGGCCATTTACATTACCCTATTTTTGCTCCAGGCTCTTCAAAAGTGGCAGTTGGGTTTTTTGATCTCTTTGTATCTTCTGGGTCCAGAGTTTGCCCCAACAGGGCATGCATGCAGTTACTTTGAGTGTCATAGAGTTTCTTTGTATTTTGTTCCTGGAGGAGAGGTGTGTCCAGGTACAAGCATTGCAGCACCACAAAGAAGGGTCCCAGGTCCCAACAGGTCTCATTTGTTTTGTGGGTTACTCCCAATACCTACATTTTTTTACTTCAAATGGATCTTTAAATTTGTTGTGTGCCCTTCTATATGGAAACCCCTATAAGGGCCATGTTCTTCTTTTTTTTTTTTTTTTTACCCTCAGAACCCAGAAGAGTGCCTGCTACAAAAAGAAAAGAAAAGAAAAAGCATCAAGGTTTTGTTAAACATGTGAGTGGAGGTTGATCTATAGGACTGTTGTATCCATCTATTGGTATACATTAGAGTATCTCCCACAGATGAATTATTCTCTCTTCTGAAGTTAAATCTTTTTCTAAAATCTTTTTTCTTTTCTGTCCTCTTCTTCTGTTGACTGTTCCACTCTGCCAAGTGAGGGTACAAATGTGCAGTGCTCTGAAAAAAGTTTCATTGCCCTGTTGATCCTACTACCAGATTCTTCTAGCCTTCCAGCTTTACAACCTAGCGCCATCACAGACTGTTACATTGCTTTTAAAACAGATTTTCAGTGTCAATCTCCCACAACAAAATATATTTTAAGGTTCATATAGATTCACAGAGTTTCTATTACCTGTGTGCCTGCTCCTTTCTTTCCACTCCTTTGTCATCTGGCAGAATTCAGAGACAAACTGCACATTTTATGACTAGAAGGGGATATGAAATAGGAGGCTTACCCTGCCTTCCTTGTCTGTCTCCAGAACCCAAAGAGTAGTTTGCTGCTTAGAAAAGGTTTATTTCTTGAACTCTCTGTACCATGTGGATGAGAACAGGGAAGGGGTGATTTTGGCTGCTTGAGACACAGCTAACTACAATGAGGAGAAAATCAAGCAAATGTACCTTTAGTGTTTAAAAATCTTATTAGTACTGAAATAAAGGACTTTGAAGGAGTTCTGAAGACATGGAGTAATATGCATACTATAGGAAAACTTGTGTAATTCTCAGTTCCTCTAAGAAAGTAAAAATGACAAATAACACAGAGTAATTATGGCAAAAAGCAGCCAAAAGTGTTAATAGATATAATTAGCATCTTTGTGATCTACAAATATTTAGTAATAAATTTTCAAGTAATAATGACTTTTGGTTTCATTTTACACTGAGCTCTTGAATTCTGTCCAGCGTTTATAGGTAAACACTTCCTAAAATCCTCAAGTTTGCTGCCATTGTGATGAGACAGGAAGAAAAGAGTGCTGACACACCACACCTGTTCTGTCCCCCTAAGTAAGGCATAGTTCTGATAGCCATTGGACATCTGTAAAATAGCCACAGCCACCTCAAGAAAGATCGAGAAAACAACAGGTTTCATCTTACATAAAAAAGTCATTTTAATGGAAACCCTTACACCCAACTTAATAATAGAATTAACACTAAAATGAAGTCCATAGACTTGAAAGAGAGGTCAGGATAGTAGTCATGTTGAATTAACCAAATTCAAAGAGGTTACTTTTTTTATATCTCAAAATGAGATCCTGAGTGAAAGCCGAAGTGTTTGTTCAAGTGTGGCAAAAGTTTGATACTTTTTATAAACCTGTGATGTCCTTTCCCTTAGAATATTTAAGGAATACATAGAGATGTTGTACCTCATATTAGCATCAAAATAACTCAATGGGGACACAGTTGAAGAATAAGAATAGTTGGTATCAAAGTCAAAACTTAATGATTAAACTTCCTAGTTTTGAAGACTAAAAGTTAAGATGGATAATTATGTGAGGGATAAAGAGACTCTTTAAATATATGTATGTATATATTAAAATTAATCAAATCTTTGATGATGATCTGGTACTAAGGATCACTCTCAAAGTTCAAAAGAGTTCATTTATACATAACACTAATTTATGACCTGGGACACCATGAACTTTAAAATAAAGGCTATAAATGGGTTTATATAAATTTTTGAAAACTATAATATGTAACGAACTTTACATTGGGATGCATGTTCTTTGGGAAATAACCCTAAACTTTTGCTACTAATTCAATGAGATATTAGTCTTCCATACACGTAGCATATACTTTAGTGCTTCTGTCAGAGAAAAAGTCACTGAGCTGAATGGACCAAGAATCCATTCTGGTGAGGTGTTTATCTTCTTAACTAAACTTATAATTTATTAAATGGTGATGCTAAGTATGCTGAGACATGGAAAATGTAAACAGTGTTATTATTCCTTATAGCCACACTTCTCTCCCTGTCCACAGGTGGGTCCAGACTGACCATTAGATGGAAAAGGTTTAGAGATGAATATGTACTAGTTAAGCACAGGCTAGTGGATTCATACTATAGGCAGCTTCAGAAGACAAAGTAGAGGCTTTTCTTTCCTTTTAGAAAGTATGGACACATCTGTGTCTGTGCAAGACCAAAGTGACCAGATGAAGAGCAGACATTTAACGAGTCATTTCACATGTCAGAATTTGTTGTACAACTGAATGAAGATGTGAAAAGATTTTTTTTAGCATCACATGTGCAAATTTTCTGGAAGACATGACTGATCATTTTAGAAATACATGAAAAAATTATAAAAAGCCTTTTCACCTATTAATTTTGAACTTGCTTGCACACACATCTAGTGCAGACACACATCCCGGTTTAATTCATATATTTATATTTATTGAATGCCTTGCTGTGGAAGGCAATACTTTACATCCTTTTCAACATGCTAGCTTTTCTTCCTGTCACTATTAAAACCTGCTGAGAACGAGTTTAGGATTTTCGAGGGTGATCAATGCATATTACTATGATAAAATGAGATTTCACTGATCACCTCACACTACCCAAGGGTTAACTGGAGCAGGAGAATCACCTATGGTGTCATTGTGAAGAAAAGTGATGGGTGCCCATCATATTTTCCAGGTATCTAAAGTTCTAACCACAGTTAGTCTGCAATAGCAGTTTCATGAAGTTAACAGTTTCTATAAGAACATAGAATGCATGATGGATCCAAATTAGTATAAATAAATCTTATTTCTTAGAGAATTAAGTAGATAGATGAGGTTATATATGTATCTTTTACATTCTATTCATTGACAAACTCAGATTTGTAAGAATCTGGCAGGAAATACGATGACATCAACACTAGGTTCTTTTCCCTATTACCTCTTTGTTTCACTATGTGAACACCTGAGTTCAAGGTAATAGTCATAGTCTAAGATATCCACGACTTGAGTCATACAATTAAATTTAACATGGGTTCAGTTATTTGGGTCTTTAAGGGGCTCTATTGCCTTTTTCCACTAGAAGCCCAGCAGACCTATGAGGCGCTAATTTACTTGCACAAAGTGATGCTTAGCCCACTAGCCCAGAATGGCAGATAGATTTTTATTATACAGTTTAAATTAAGGTTTACAATCCAGTATTCTTTTTTGTTGCACTGGCTTCTCAGCAATAAAATGATGGAACCTAGCAAACCCAAGGAGGGCTGATGGTCTGAAGAAGTATTTCCTGCCTTGAGAATAGACTAGTTTTGGGCTGTTAAGACAGTTCTGGCTAGAAATCCTTACCTTATATTCAGTACTATCCAGATTGGGATCTCCCTGATGGTAGGGATACTACTATGCTTATTTTATTTTATTTTATTTTATTTATATTTTTTGGCTGTGGTGGGTCTTTGTAGCTGCACAGGCTTTCCTTTAGTTGTGGTGAGCAGGGGCTACCCTCTAGTTGCAGTGCACAGGCTTGTCACTGTGATGGCTTCTCTTGTGGAACATGGGATTTAGGCCTTGTGCTGCAGGAGTTATGGCATGTGGGCTCAGTAGATGTGGTTCCCAGGCTCTAGAACACAGGTTCAACCATTGTGTGGCATGAGCTTAGTTGCTCCACAGAATGTGGGATCCTCCTGGACCAGGGATTGAACCCATGTCTTTTGCATTGGCAGGCAGACTCCTCAACATTGAGCCACCAGGGAAGCCCTGTTTAATTTTTGATCCTAGTGTCCAGTACAGCTTAGCATAGAGATCGATACTTGCTAAAAATCCATAAAATGTAAGTACAAGCTTTAATTTCAAGTTGAGCAGGAAAGGCAAAAGGAGCAGCTGAGAGGAGCAACCCCATGTCCAAAGAGTGGTAGCTGTGCGGGTGCAGGAGGGCCAAGAGGAGCTACTCTATGGTCAAGGTCAGAGGGGCGGCTGTGAGGAGATACCCATGTCCTAAAAAGAGAAACTGAAGTAAGACTGTAGGTGTTGCAAGAGGCATCAGAGAGCAGACACACTGAAACCATAATCACAGAAAACTAGTCAATCTAATCACACGGACCACAGACTTGTCTAACTAAATGAAACTAAGCCATGCTGTGTGGGGTCACCCAAGACGGGTGGGTCATGGTGGAGAGGTCTGACAGAATGTGGTCCACTGGAGAAGGGAATGGCAAACCACTTCAATATTCTTGCCTTGAGAAACCCATGAACAGTATGAAAAGGCAGAATGATAGGATACTGAAAGGGGAATGCTCCAGGTCGGTAGGTGTCCAATATGCTATAGGAGATCAGTGGAGAAATAACTCCAGAAAGAATGAAGGGATGGAGCCAAAGCAAAAATCATACCCAGCTGTGGATGTGACTGGTGATAGAAGCAAGGTCCTATGCTGTAAGAGCAATATTGCATAGGAACCTGGAATGTTACGTTCATGAATCAAGGCAAATTGGAAGTGGTCAAATAGGAGATGGCAAGGCTGAACATCAATATTCTAGGAATCAGTGAACTAAAATGGACTGGAATGGGTGAATTTAACTCAGATGACCATTATATCTACTACTGTTGGCAGGAATCCCTCAGAAGAAATGGAGTAGCCATCATGGTCAACAAAAGAGTCCAAAATGCAGTACTTGGATACAGTCTCAAAAACGACAGAATGATCTCTGTTCGTTTCCAAGGCAAACCATTCAATATCACAGGAATCCAAGTCTATGCCCCAACCAGTAACACTGAAGAAGCTGAAGTTGAATGGTTCTATGAAGACCTACAAGACCTTTTAGAACTAACACCCAAAAAAGATGTCCTTTTCATTATACGGGACTGGAATGCAAAAGTAGGAAGTCAAGAAACACCTGGAGTAACAGGCAAATTTGGCCTTGGAATATGGAATGAGCAGGGCAAAGTCTAATAGAGTTTTGCCAAGAGAACACACTGATCATAGCAAACACCTTCCTCCAACAACACAAGAGAAGGCTCTCTACATGGACATCACAAGATGGTCAACATTGAAATCAGATTGATTATATTCTTTGCAGCTAAAGATGGAGAAGGTCTATACAGTCAGCAAAAACAAGACCAGGAGCTGACTGTGGCTCAGATCATGAACTCCTTATTGTCAAATTCAGACTTAAATTGAAGAAAGTAGGGAAAACTGCTAGACCATTTAGGTATGACCTCAATCAAATCCCTTATGATTATACAGTGGAAGTGAGAAATAGATTTAAGGGCCTAGATCTGATAGATAGAGTGCCTGATGAACTATGGATGGAGGTTCCTAACATTTTACAGGAGACACGGATCAAGACCATCCCCATGGAAAAGAAATGCAAAAAAGCAAAATGGTTGTCTGGGGAGGGTTTACAAAGCTGTGAAAAGAAGAGAAGCAAAAACCAAAGGAGAAAAGGAGAGATATAAGCATCTGAATGCAGAGTTCCAAAGAATAGCAAGGAGAGTTAAGAAAGACTTCCTCAGCGATCAATGCAAAGAAATAGAGGAAAACAAAAGAATGGGAAAGACTAGAAATCTCTTCAAGAAAATTAGAGATACCAAGGGAACATTTCATACAAAGATGGGCTCGATAAAGGACAGAAATGGTATGGACCTAACAGAAGGAGAACATGTTAAGAAGAGGTGGCAAGAATACACTGAAGAACTGTACAAAAAAGATCTTCATGACCCAGATAATCACGATGGTATGATCACTCACCTAGAGCCAGACAAACTGAAATGGATGGGCCTTAGAAAGCATCACTACGAACAAAGCTAGTGGAGGTGATGGAATTCCAGTTGAGCTGTTTCAAATCCTGAAAGATGATTTTGTGAAAGTGCTGCACTCAATATGCCAGCACATTTGGAAAACTCAGCAGTGGCCACAAGAATGGAAAAGGTCAATTTTTATTCCAATCCCAAGGGCTAGTAAAGTAATGCTCAAAATTCTCCAAGCCAGGCTCAGCAGTATGTCAACCGTGACCTCCCAGATGTGCAAGCTGATTTTAGAAAAGGCAGAGGAACCAGAGATCAAATTGCCAACATCCGCTGGATCATGGGAAAAGCAAGAGAGTTCTGGAAAAACATCTATTTCTGCTTTATTGACTATGCCAAAGCCTTTGACTGTGTGGATCACAATAAACTGTGGAAAATTCTGAAAGAGATGGGAATACCAGACCACCTGACCTGCCTCTTGAGAAACCTATATGCAGGTCAGGAGGCAATAGTTAGAACTGGACATGGAACAACAGACTGGTTCCAAATAGGAAAAGGAGTACATCAAGGCTGTATATTGTCACCCTGCTTATTTAACTTATATGCAGAGTACATCATGAGAAATGCTGGGCTGGAAGAAACACAAGCTGGAATCAAGATTGCCGGGAGAAATATCAGTGACCTCAGATATGCAGATGACACCACCCTTAAGGCAGAAAGTGAAGAGGAACTAAAAAGCCTCTTGATGAAAGTGAAAGTGGAGAGTGAAAAAGTTAGCTTAAAGCTCAACATTCAGAAAACGAAGATCATGGCATCCGGTCCCATCACTTCATGGGAAGTAGATGTGGAAACAGTGGAAACATGTGTCAGACTTTGTTTTTCGGGGCTCCAAAATCACTGCAGATGGTGACTGCAGCCATCAAGTGAAAAGATGCTTACTCCTTGGAAGGAAAGTTATGAGCAACCTAGGTACAATATTCAAAAGCAGAGACATTACTTTGACAATAAAGTTCCGTCTAGTCAAGGCTATGGTTTTTCTAGTAGTCATGTATGGATGTGAGAGTTGGACTGTGAAGAAAGCTGAGAACTGAAGAATTGATGCTTTTGAACTGTGGTGTTGGAGAAGACTCTTGAGAATCCCTTGGACTGCAAGGAGATCCAGCCAGTCCATTCTAAAGGAGATCAGTCCTGGATGTTCTTTGGGAAGGACTGATGTTGAAGCTGAAACTCCAATACTTTGGCCACCTCATATGTAGAGTTGACTCTTTGGAAAATACTCTGATGGTGGGAGGGATTGGGGGCAGGAGGAGAAGGGGATGACCGAGGATGAGATGTCTGGATGGCATCACCAACTCGATGGATATGAATTTTAGTGAGCTCCGGAAGTTGGTGATGGACAGGGAGTCCTGGCATGCTGCAATTCATGGGGTGCAAAGACTTGGACACAACTGATCGACTAAACTGAACCATTGTATGATATCCATCTAGCACTGGGTCAGTCACACTGCTGTGTGTGTGTGCTTAGGTGCTCAGTCATGTCCTATTCTTTGTGACCCCATGGACTGTAGCCTGCCAGGCTGCTCTGTCCCCGGGATTCTCCAGGCAAGAATACTGGAGTGGGTTTCCATGCCCTCCTCCAGCAGATCTTCCCACCCAGGGATCAAACTCAAGACTCCCACATTGCAGGTGGATTCTTTACTGTCTGAGCAACCAGGGAAGCCCAAGAATACTGGAGTTGGTAGCCTATTCCTTTTCCAGGGGATCTTCCCAACCCAGGAATCAAACTGGGATCTCTTGCATTACAAGCAGATTCTTTACCAGCTGAACTACCAGGGAAGCCAGGTCACACTGCTAGACATCTTTAGTTCCTCTTGCTGGTTTTTGATCCATATGACCCTGGACACTAACCCCTGAAACTAATTATCTCTAGGTCTTCAGTGTTTGAATTATGCATTTGTTGATCCATTCCTCTTCATCTGGCCTCTAAGTCTTTATCTCACTGACTATGTGGATGCAAAGCTGTATTTCCATTCATTACCCAAAGATATCTTTGACGTATATAGTACAATTAAAATGAAAATGAATTTATCACTTCATTTCTCAAATGACATTTTTCCTTTGTTCACTTAATAATAGAATCTTGTTATTTGCTCCTACATCATCCTAAGCCCAGATTTCTGTTTTGACTCTTATGTACTATTTTCCCTCTTAGGCCTCCATCTGAAGGATATCTTTACCTGTAAATTTTATAGGTTAAGGATTACCGTATAATTTATTGCCCAAAGCAAGAGACTTCTGAGGGTGCTATTACTAACAGGGTGCTATTACTAACTAAGCCAGGACAGTAGGCATAAATCAGCACAGTTCAGGCAACTCATGAAGAATGATCATTCTATTTGGTACCTCAAACTCAATGTGTTAACACAGAAGTAAACTCGTCAATTTTGCTTCAAACCTTACCTTCATTTTATATTCCCAACATTATTTATTAGTGCTACCAACCATCTGGTCATACAAGGAAACCTGAAAATAATCTCTGACTCCTCCTACTTTTTAACCAATTCCTCTGAGTTTACCTCCTGAATATTGTTTGAATGTATGTTTCTCCATATATTTACAATAATCAATATGGCTTAAAAATACTGAAAAATAGAAATACATATAAATGTAAGATGCTATTTTTTTTGTTTAAGGTATGTATTGTATTAACTCATGGCAATTTGAGCAGTCTCAGCATTCTTTGGAGAATTTTGGTCTCCTATTGGCCTGGCACAGTAAGCTTTCATGGTCAGATGACTGTCTATATCAGCATTTTCCCTTTTCTCCCCTATTCACCTAACACCATCTAAGCAAAGGAAATAAAGGTAATTGAAAACAGGTAGCATGATAAAGAGAAAGAAATGTGATTTTTTTCCCCCAATGGACTTTGTGACATTTTGCTTGCCTGCCTCACTTGTCTTCCCAGTTAAGGCCTCCTGGGACTTCTCCCAGGAGAGGCAATTATTATGTGTATTGATTTTAGTTTGCAAGCTCTTTCTCTAATATGCTAATGGGTAGCCCCAAACTGGTAATACTTACATATTATAAAAAACTGCTGTTTGTCTCTTTGCTGTAAGCTTCATAGCCTCAGAGCAAATTAAACTTCTCATTGCATGCAGTGTTATCTATAGTAAATACATCACAAAATATAGTAGAAAGGGAAAATAAAAACTTTTGATCACCAGAAGAAAATGGTCAATGGACAAGTTTGATTACTAATAAGTGCTAAGGTTTATCTATATTCTACATTTTCACTTGATAAAGAACTTTATTAGCAAACAAAGTAATTTTAATTTAGTCATTGTTGTTCAGTTGCTCAGTCATGTCTGATTCTTTGAGACACCATGGACTGCAGCATGCCAGGCTTCCCTATCTATCGCCAACTCCTGGAGTTTACTCAGACTCATGTCTACTGAATCAATGATGCCATCCAACCATCTCATCCTCTGGCGTCCCCTTCTCCTCCTGCCTTCAATCTTCCCCAGCATCAGGATCTTTTCCAGTGAGTCAGTTCTTCACATCAGGTGGCCAAAGAATTGGAGCTTCGGCATCAGTCCTTCCAATGAATATTAAGGACTGATTTCCTTTAGGATCGACTGTAATAAAAGGAATATATAAACTGTATTATTCCTTCTTTCAATTATTATCAGCAATAAGTCACCTAAATGGCTCTATTTTTCCTCCTCAAAATCTTAAACTACCATCTGCCCATTTGTTTGTTTTTCCTCTGATTACAAAAAAAAAAAAAGTTCTGTTTTTACCCTGTTAGTCTGTCCCCAGCCCCATCTTTCCTGTATTCTGACCTCCATCTCCTCTCATGTCAAGGCTCTGTTCCCATTGTTACTGTCTCTCTCTTTTGCATCACAAATTGCCTCCCCCCTTTCCCACCACTTTCTTTTCCTTTATCTTCTCCATCTTGACAAGTGGCATGAACATCTACTTAGCCAGCCAATCCACAAACCAGGAATCACGTTTAACTTAACACTTTCCATCATCTCCCAGCATCTAAACCATTCTGAAAATTTTGCCTCCAAGGAACATCTCAGGACTGTCTATGTCCCTTATCTTCCATTCCTCAACTCTAGAGTAAGCCACCAATATCACTCACCTGGGCTTTCTTATTTCCCTAATATTTAGGCTTTACATCAAAGCCAAAGGAATCTTAAAAACATAAGTCAAAACATATATCTCCCTTGGTGCAAACTCAAAAATCTTCTAATATATTCAAACTTCTTACCAGGGCTCTACCAAAGCCTCTTAGTCCTATATGCTCTATCCCATGCTCTGTTCATCCTCAGCTCACATCACACCTTCCCTTACTCATTTGTCTCCAGTTATACTGGTCTGGTCTTCTCCTCCCTGGAAAAGTGCCAGGAGTACTTCAGGTGACCTTTTATGTACCTACTGCCTTCAAAACTGTTCCTTAGCTTTCCACAGAGCTAATCTTTGTCATCCAACAGCTCAAATATCATCTCCTTAGGCTTTATTGGTTACCATTTTCAAAATGATTCTTTCCATAGTCATCTACTGTTACTCTTTATTATGCCCTTCTGCTTTATTGCCTTTTTGGCACTCGTTAAAAAAAAAAAAAAGAAAAAAATAAACTCTTAATGATCTGATTTTGCTATATGATCACGCACTTATTGGCTTTTCATGCCCTGGTGTGAATGGCACACCATAGAACTTTTCAACATGGCATCTGAGTCCATGTCTTTTCCTTTGATTAATCTGACATAATTTTTTGTACCTGCTTTTAGGTTGTATTTAAATTGAACCTTTTCTTTCCTTTAGTTTTAAGCAGGACAATGAGCTTAATATTGTATAAATGGAAAGAGCCGCAAGAGGTGTGCAGACTTCCCATGGCTACAATTTTAAAATCTGAAAAGTGTCCACCCTTAGTGTGCATTTGTAAAGAATGACTAATTTCTATGAATTTATTGGATCTATAAAATTAGAGCCAGATTTTATTGACCAATGTAACAGCCCAGGTGAAATGTTGCAAAGTTATATAACAAAATGGCAGAATAAGGTAAGTATGTGATTCAAGTATAGGAAAATGGGTTACATTACCACCCTCCTTCAGTTTAAAACTCTAAGATAAAGTGCCTATAAATGGAAGACATCCTGACAGTTGGGATTGTGAGGAAAAAATCATCCTAGATATTTGCAGCTCTAGACCTTATATATCTGACTTGCATTTCTGATCCTTTAATGACCTGAATAACTTTCTAAGAAGATGGATAGGGTGATATAATTGTTTCCTTAATATCCTTAATCACAGAAAGATTTAGGATTAAACATATAAAATTACTGATAGAATCATATCTGTAGCATTAATATTTTTTATGCTAAAGAAGAATTTGTCCAAATTTAGCATTTTTGTTTGTTGTAATAGTAAAGAGGATTTGGCTTTTTCAAGTAGAAAATTAACCTGGGATTCTAATTTAAAATATGCCGTTGAGTAATTGCTTTAGACTTATAATTTACGAAGATTATGTATTATATTGGGAAACAAAATAATTGAAGAATCACCAGATTTATTGTTTTAATTCTTCTGGTTTTATTAAAAGTATTAGGGGAAATTTTGTTTTATAAGTTAACCAAAGTACTTAAACAGGAAATGAAATATATTAAATTTATGAATTTAATTTAAAACATTGACAGTTTAAGTTTATAAATGTGATCATTGTTAAAATTTTCTGGGAATGTAAATAGAATAAAAAGTTTGTATGTTGGATGTAAAGCTTAAGAAGAAAAATGGAGTCTTGAATATAGGAAGTAAACCACTGAATATTTTTGGAACCTAAAAAGTACCCTCGAGACATCAAGTCTAGTGAAATTGGAGGTAGAAAGAGATTTGCACTTGAATCAGTAAATTTCTTGAATTAGAAAGAACCAAAATAAGTCACATTTTAGGTCATGAGCTGTCACAAGCGATGAAAAGTCAGTGTAATAAGAAATTCTGAGCTTTAGTCTCTCTCAAACTTTGTTCACTGCAGTAGTGTTGTCTGCCCTCAAGTTATCTATAGACAAATAGGAAGTTTCTAAGTTTCTCTCTCATGACCAACTCACTATCACAGGCACTCTATACCTCTTTTATCCTCACAGAAAACTCACAAGTTGGTACTGTTATTCCCATATTTAAGTGATACGAGCAATTAACTGCTTTACCTAGTCATATAGCTAAAAAGTGACAAAAAAACGAGATTGGAACTTCACACTTTATAATTCTAAAGCTTGTATCCTTGTCCCCTCAGTTGCTAATGAGTTAATGCAATATTGGGCAGAGTAGCTACAATTATGAACTATCTTTATTGTATGCCAATGCCTTGACATTTAACTATTGACTGTCAGGTAGGTAGATGGGTGAACTTTTCGTGGAATGAAAGAATTATAATAAAAGTAAAATAATAAAAAAGAAAGAAAGAAAGAAAATAATAAAAGTAACTTCTATCTCTCTCAAATTGCACTATGTGGGCAGTGCTTATTTGTTGGATTGGCACTGTTTGTTTTTATTTTTTCGTAAACAAAGGATATAACCATTCTACTCTGTCAATATGTCAGACTAATGGCAGTTAATTTAGAACTTCAAAGACCTCTGTAAATACTCTAATTTTTACTATTTTACAGGTGAACTGGCCAAGGAATGTGTGTGCCTGTCTGTGGGTTTCCACTTAAAACTGTATTAGCAAGAAATGTGAGGTTGACATTAAGTCCATGTAGATTGGGACACTGGTCTATGTCAGAGCAGAGCAAAGAGCAATTAGAATTTTTGAGATTTTACTGTTTAGGTCCTGACCTGTTGAAAAGAGTCAGCTGTATGCCTGATGGTTTTCTGGAGCTACAGGAAAAGACTGACTTTCAGACTATATTTATTCAAATTATATTATGAATAATGAATAAGAGCAGTTTTTAAAAATGCCATGACAAAACTCACCTGCAGGTCATTTGTGTTGGATTCAACATGGCACTCAGCCAGTTCTCAGTTGGGAAGACACTTAATGTGGGTCAACTTGTCCGAGTTTTCCTGGCCACATCACATCATGGCAATGAAGCTATCATTCAGAGCATCCTAGAGGATGTTCATGGTGAACAGTCATGCTGAGTGGCCTGGCCACTAGCCCCCACAAATATTATTTCTTTAGAAAACTAAAGGAATCATTTCTTCCCCTTACTCTGGCTTCTGGTTTACATAAAGTGCAGTTCTAGAACCAGTGGTAAAATGAGACTATCACATAAAACTGGGAGACCTGAAGAATGACAGAGATAACAGAAGGACAAGACTAAGAAGTAGGGCACTTTGATACCTGAAAATGTTGCAGTAGACTAAACCTAGAATTCCTTTTCATGAAAACTTGGGAAACAGTATGAGTGGAGAAGTGCAGATTCTATCACCACATTACCTTCATTTATATCCTGATCTAGACACTTCATTAACTATGTGATCTTTTAAAATAAAATAAATATGTCTTATTTTCAGGTAGGATCATCTATATTATTTTTTTAGATTCCACTTATATGTGTTAATATATGGTATTTGTCTTTTTCTTTCTGACTTCAGATAGCTGTGATACACTCTAGGTCCATTCACATCTCTACAAATGATCCAATTTTGTTCCTTTTTTATAGCTAATATTTCATTGTACATATGTATCATATCTTCTTTATCCATTCCTCTGTTCATGGACATTTAGGTGGCTTCCATGTCCTAGCTATTGTAAATAATGCTGCAATGAACATTGGGGTGTATTATCTTTTTAAATTATGGTCTTCTCCAGATATATGCCCATGAATAGGATTGCTGAATCATATGGTAGTTCTATTTTTAATTTTTTGAGGAATCTCTTCTGTTTTCCATAGGATGGCACCAATTTACATTCCCATCAACAGTGTATAAGGATTTCCTTTTCTACACATCCTCACCAACACTTGTTATTTGTTGTCTTTTAGATAATAGCCATTTGACAGGTGTGAGATAATATTTCATGGTGGTTTTCATTTTTTAACTTCCATGATGATTAGAGATGTTGAGCATTTTTCCATGTGGCCATCTGTATGTCTTCTTTGGGAAAATGTCAATTCAGCTCCTCTGCCAACTTTTTAATTTGATTGCTTGTATTTTTTGGTATTAAGTTATATGAGTCCTTTATGTGTTTTGGTTATTAACCACTCTTGGATATATCATTGTAAACATCTTTTTTTTCCCCACTCAGTATCTTACTTTTTTGTTTTGCTAGTGATTTTCTTCCCTGTGCTAAAGTTCTTAGTTTGATATTGTCCCATTTGCTGATTTTTGCTTTTATATCCCTTGCCTGAGGAGATGGATCTAAAAAAAAAAAAAATCGCTAAGACCAATGTCAAAGTGTACTGTCTGTTTCTTTCTAAGACTTTTATGGTTTCAAGTCTTACATTTTATCTTTAATTGATTTTATTGGACATATAGATTTTTCAAGTATTATATCTTCATGTTGAGTTGATCCCTTTGTAACTATGCAATACTCTTCTATGTCTCTTGTTTTAAATTCTATTCTGTTGATATAAGTATTGTTACTCTAGCTTTCTATTTCTATTTAAATGGATATCTTTTTCTGCCCCTTCACTTTCGATTTATGAGTGTCTTTAGAGCTGATGTGATACAGCATATATATGGGCCTTGTTATTTTTGCCCATTTAGCAGTCCTGTGTATTTTGATTGGAGCATTTAGTCCATTAAAATAATTATTGGTAGGTATATACTTATTGCCATTTTGTTAATTGTTTTGTTTTTGTAGTTCTTTCTTTCCTGCCCCCTCCCCCGCCCATTTTCTTTTGCTCTCTTCCTTTGTATTTGAGGACCAACTTTAGTATTATGTTTAGATCCTTTTCTCTTTACTTTTTAATAGATAATTAAAGGTTTCGGTGTGTGATTACTCTGATGATACTATATAATTATCTTCCCTGGTGGCTCAGAGGTTAAAGCATCTGCCTCCAATGTGGGAGACCTGGGTTCGATCCCTGGGTTGGCAAGATCCCCGGGAGAAGGAAATGGTAACCCACTCCAATATTCTTGCCTGGAAAATCCCATGGATGGAGAAGCCTGGTAGGCTACAGTCCACGGGGTCGCAAAGAGTTGGACACGACTGGGTGGCTTCACTTACTTTACTTACTATATAATTACAGATGTATGTAGCTGTTGATAATCTCTTAAATTTGAATTCATTATAAACTTTGCCCCTCCTTCCACATTGGTTGGTTTCAATGTAATGTTTTGTATCTTTTTATGTTGGGTATTCCTTAGCTACATACTGTAGATATAGATGATTCTACTACTTTTGTCTTTTAACCTTCTACTAGTTTTTTTTAAGTGGTTGATCTGCTACTTTGATTATGTTGGCCTTTATCAGTGAGAATATTTTCTTTCATAATTTTTATATTTCTAGTTTTGCCTTTTTCACTTAGAAAAATCCTTTTAACATTTCTTTTAAGATCATATAGTGGTGGAAAACTCCCTTGGCTTTTGCTTTTGTATAAAGCTCTTTATATCTCCTTCCATTTTGAATGGTAACTTTGATAACTAGAATATTCTTAGTTAAAGGTTTCTTTCTTTTTGTTTGTTTGTTTGTTTTTAAATTTCAATGCTTTGAGTATGCCATGTCACTCACTTCTGGCCTGTGAAATTTGAGCTAAAATGTCAACTGATAGTTTTATCTGAGTTCCCTTGTATGTAACTAGTTACTTTTCTCCTGCTACTTTTCAGAGTTTTAATTTTTATTTTGCCATGTTAATTATAATGTGTCCTGGTGTGGACCTCTTGGAGTCTATTTGGAAGTCTGTGCTTCCTGGACCAGTATGTCTGTTTCCTTCTCCAGGTTGTAAAAGTTTTCAGGTATCATTTCATCAAATAAGTTTTCTGACCCTTTCTAATTCACTTCTTCTGAGGGCCCTAGAATGGAATGTTAGTATGCTTGATGTCTCAGAGGTCCCTTAAACTATCTTTATTTATCTTAATTCTTTTTTCTGTTCAACTTGAGTGATTTCTCCTGCTTTGTCTTATCACTGGTCTGTTCTTCTATATCATCTAATCTACCATTGTTTCCCCTAGTGCACCTTTCATTTCAGTCATTCAGCTCTGATTTGTTCTTTTTTTCCATTTTTTAACTCTTTAAGTTCTTACTGTGAAAATTCATTCTTCTCCTGAGTTCAGAGAGAATCTTTATGATCATTACCTTAAAATCTGCATTAGGCAAGTTGCTTCTCTCTATTTTGTTTATTTTTTTAAGGTTTTGCCTTATTCTTTCATTTAGAAAATATTCAAATATTCATATGTGTCCTCATATTGCCAAATTCGTGTTTTGTTTTTTTTTTTCTTTTTTTTCAGGTATATGTGTTATATCTCTCAATCTTGGTGAAGTGGCCATAGGTAGGAATTGCTCTATGGGATCCAGCAACAAACTCCTCTCTGGCCACCAGAGTCAGATGCTTCAGGGGCATTCCCTATGTAGGCTGCATGCATCTTTTTGTTGTGATGGGGCTGACTGCTGCAGGTGTGCTGGAATGTGTGGTTGTTCCCTGACCTAGCTGGCCACAAGTTTCCACCATGTACAGTTTCTGCAGGCTCACTATGGGTAGGATAGGTCCCCACATTGCTGGCTGTGAGTCCCAGGGATGCATGACTGCTACAGGTACATTTGTGGGCAGCCTAGGCCCCCAGTGTGGCTGATGGTGATGCTTGGTGGTGTGGAACTTCTGTGAGCACACTGATGAACCCCAAATGGTGTCCATTAATGTCAGCCTCGGTATGATAGACAAGATCACAGTTGGCTTTCTCCAGCATCTTAGTCCCAGCTGCCATACTTCTTTAGAAGGCTCTCAAAGATCAGCAAGTGGGATTGACTCCAGCACTTTTCAAACTGACTCTATGCTGATTGATACTTGGATCAAGTGAGATTTTGTGCATGTCCTTTGATAATGGAGACTCAGTTTTTTGCAGTCCGCCAGCTCTCCTAAATATAAACCCCATAGATTTTAATAGCCAGAAGTTTTGAAAACTTCTCTTCCTAGTACCAGAGCCCTGGGCTGGGGAGCTCAATGTGGGGATCGGACTCCTCACTCCTCAGGGAGGACCTCTGTGGTTGTGATTTTCCTCTCACTGGTAGGTCATTGCACCAAGGGTGTGGATCCTATTACATAGATTCTATGACTTCTTTTAATCCATTTCATTATGGCTTTCTTCTTTTTATCTTCACTTGCAAAGAACCTTGTCTGCTTTCTTTGGGTCTCTCTCAGAGGCAGTTCTTCTGTAAACACTTGTGATTTTGGTGTGCCCATTGACGAGCTCAGGATTTTTCTGATTGGCCATCTTGATTCAGACCCTGGAGTTTGGCTGTCTTTAGAGTTTGCTTTAACTGTAGTTATCCAAATATTCAATTTCCATTAGTTTATTTTTTTTTTCTTCCATGTTATCTTTAGGTTTTCCTACAAATTCTTTCTTAAATAGAGCCTGGACCTTTCTGTTCTTCCAACTGTAATCCTGTTATTAAACAGAAGTCCTCATGGGGGAGGAAAAGCAGTCTATATATAATAATATATATTATATAATACAATAGGGCTTCCCTGGTGGCTCAGACAGTAAAGAATCTGCCTGCAATGCAGGAGACCAGGGTTTGATCCCCTGGAGAAGGGAATGGCTACCCATTCCAGTACTCTTGCCTGGAGAATTCCATGGCAAAATACTGGAATATAATAAATGACTAGTACCTAAATATAAGATTATAGACCATGATTAAGTATTGGTCTTTTAGTGAGCCTGTTTCCCATATTTCCTTTGGGCTGTTCCCAGCCAATGGCTAAGCAGACAGGGATAAGGCAGGCCCATCTCTTGGAAATAGAGAGCTTTTCCAAAAGGTGATCTTTAGATCCAGGACTTATATTGTCTTTGTCAAACTTCCTTGGACCTGCACTACCTTCTAAGACTCTTCCATTCAACCTACCTTCCTCCTCACTTTCCTTCACAAGGAACAGACTGGGGTGTGGTCATACAGCCCTCCTGACCTCCCTCAGATCCCTTGCCAGTTCCCTTCACAAACATTTCTTCTCATAAATCTGTTCCACAATTAATCCTATTTTGGCATATACTTCTCAGAGGACCTGGATTAATATATCTATTTATATTAAAACAAAAAGATAAATTAGAGAGTACTAATGGGTTTTAAAGGCCAAACACAAATATTCAAAGACATTTTGTACTTTTGGCTAGGTGATTTGTATTTTAATTACAGACCCCTGTAGTTAAAGATTGATTTTCCTCTGATAAAGGTACTTCACTGGGGAAAAAACAAAGATCTAACATTCTCTGCTGGTCTAACCAGTAGGTTCTCATCAAAGGCTTATGGAGTAATTCAGTGCTTCTTGTAACTGACTCACTTTAAAAAATAACTTCTACAGAATATATAATATCTAAATTCCCTCTTTTCTACCTATCAGTGTTCTTTCTATGTTGTATAAGCATACTAATGGACTCAACAGGGCTTAAATTGAGATAACATTAATGATAGTCTCTGAGGTTCTGGCTGAAGTTCTTGTTTTCAATAAGCAAGCAATCATTTAGCATGTCCTCTACTGGGAATCATTTTAATCAGTTTAAAAGATTAGATTACCTTAATTGAGGAGACTAATTTTTCCTGCTAAATTCACTAAAGAAAGCTGAGGTCCTAAGAATTGATGCTTTTGAACTGATGTGTTGGAGAACACTCTTGAGAGTCCCTTGGACCACAAGGAGATAAAACCAGTCCATCCTAAAGGAAATCAGTCCTGAATATTCATTGGAAGGACTGATGCTGAACCTGAAACTCCAATACTTTGGCTACCTGATGCGAAGATCTGACTCAATGGAAAAGACCCTGATGCTGGGAAAGATTGAAGGCAGGAGGATAAGGGGATGACAGAGGATGAGATGGTCGGATGGCATCACCGACTCAATGGACATGAGTTTGAGCAAGCTCCAGAAGTTGGTGATGTACAGGGAAACCTGGCATGGTGCAGTCCATGGCGTTGCAAAGAGTCAGACACGACTGAGCGACTGAAATGAACTGAACTGAACTGAACTGAAATACACTAGTTTCAAAAGGTGAACTGTTTAACTTCCTTTAGGATTGATTAATAGTTCCCCTATAATCTAATAAATATAAGAGCTCCAATCTTATGTAACCTATCAACTATTATGAATTTAATTGGAAAGAGTAGCATCTCCTTTCAGCATTTGGAGGTATTGTCTCCATCTTGATCTTATTTTATTAGCTGTGGTCCTGAATACATCTTCCTTATTTTTGTGATAAATAAGTTAGAGTAATAATCAGCAAAATGTAAAAATGATAAATAATTTCTACACTTTACAAGCTTTTTTGTTTTGTTTTGTTTTGCCAACTTTTTATAAGCAAAACATGAGATTATAAATTTTTTTATGAATTTAGGAGAATACTGATATTTTTGCTTTCTTCAAATCTTTACTAGACATTTACCAGGTGGAAGGTGATGAAATGTTCAAGTAGATCCCTCCTAAGTGCTTAGTAAGAATTGGATCTGATGACTTTTAGACATAGAATGTTCTATCTTACCTATCTTTCAGATGTCAAAAACAAAGCTAACATTTGAACCACTACTGTGTACTTTATACAGTTGTGATTTTAAGGTAATCTAGAGATAGTATTATTACAGTTTATCTACTCATTTAAAATGTGAACATCACATTAGTTAATTATATAAATATTTTGTTGAAACACATTGTAGGTTTGATCATTCCTTTCACCTAGAAAGTTATGAATTCCAATTATTACTAGATATATTTATCTTGAAAATTCAAAAGTGGTGAACAAAAGGGAAGTGCTAAAGAAAAAAAAAAGAAATTATTTTAAAAGTAGGATCAGTAAAAAAAAAGTTTGAAAGAATGTGAAAAATCATATCAAATATTGAATCTTTAGGAAATTACAACAATCCTGGGAAAACAATGACTAGAGTAAGAAGAATGATTATACAGCCATATACTAGAACTATTTTATCTGTGCATTTCTGGCATTTAAAATTTTAACTTAGAGAACTACAGTACTGTTTTATATATCTCATTACTATGATTTTATCAATAATTATTTTCTAGTAAATATATATACATATATTTCAATACTATACATACATAGTAGGATATATGTGTATATATATATATATATATATATATATATATATTGCTATATTGAGACCTTTTAAAACTGCTTTTAGGTTTTAAACACTTGCCAGGAATTGCATGCCCAATTATGTAATGAAAATCATTGCTGTTTTTGTTGCTCAGTCACTAAGTTTGTGTCTGACTGTGATCCCATGACTGAGGCACACCAGGCTCCCATCTCCATCACTCTATTTGCTCAAATTCATGTCCATTGAGTTGGTGATGCCATACAACCATCTCCTCATAATCCTAATGAAGCTCATTAGGTAAATATAATTAGTTTAGTAGATATTTACTGTAAGGTTGAATTGCTGGAATTTTTTTTTCCCCATTAGATTGTATTGTTGGAAAGAATTAAAGGAGCTGGTGCCTGCCTCTTTACTGATTAGAGGAGGTGAGGATTGGTTTGAAATGTGTGTGGAACTGCCCTACAAGGAAGTAAAAGACTTTCTTTCACCTTGAACAATTACTATATTTAGGACCTGGAATATAAATGTTAGCTAAACCCTCATTTAATATTGCCTCACACACAAGGATTTTAGTGATGGTTGGTCTGGACACATCAAGTCTCCAAGACTCAGGACAATGTGGAAATCCATTGTGAATGCTGTTTTTCCTCCACCAGTATAAGGATGATGTGTTTTGTTGTTTAATTAGCAGGGCACCCATGAAAATGTTATATGGACTAAGTGAAATTTTACATGAAAATAATTTTGCTGAAGAGCAGCAAAGTCATTTTGTGTGATAATAGGGGGAAGTAGTATTAAGATAATTTAACCATGTTGCATTTTATTTCAGTGATTTCTTTTTCAACCATTTTTAGTTAAACCTGCCAGCTCAGTATCTGTAATTTTGGCACATATTGAAACCAGCCAAGCTGTTAAGTTCACACTCAGATGTGGAGCTACTGTTCTAATATATCACTCAATCATTTTCCATTATACCATGCAACATTAGTCA
This sequence comes from Oryx dammah, assembly GCF_014754425.2. Lineage (NCBI taxonomy): Eukaryota > Metazoa > Chordata > Mammalia > Artiodactyla > Bovidae > Oryx > Oryx dammah. The sequence goes on from NW_024070209.1 coordinate 16,618,996, forward strand.
CCATTATTGCAGTGTGCAGCCTTGATAAACACTTAATGCTAAAGGAGAAAATGTTGGGAATATTGCCTAATGTTTTTTATCTTTGCATCTACATTATGTTTCTCATGTGGTTCTCTTTGCTTCGATTCATCTGGTTTCATTTGTTAAATTTGCACAAATTCTTAACATAAAAGTATCCCCAAATGGGTATGTTGTAATTAGGGTGTAATTCTGAGTGGAGGCTTTAGTGACATTTAAGAGCAAACTTAGGAACTGGTGGGATACTACCAACTCTAGGGAATTCAGAGAGGGAAGAGCAGAACTAATTTATGTAAGTCTGGGAGCTGATGATTTTATGCACAGCTACTTAGAAAATTGGAACTTCCTTAGTTAATGTCCCCTTTTATCTCTCTCATTTTAATCCTTACATCACAACCCTTATATATCTAGTGCTTTAGCTTGCATTGGTTAAAATAAACTTATTAATCACTATTTGCTTTATTCAAAATATCTCTCTTCACCTCTAGAAGAGCATCGTGTTGGAATTTCTAGATTTTAAACTAAAGATCTCTCTCCAAAATTCCCACAGGTTTTAGCCATTGAAAACTTGGGAACTAGCAAACAGAATTCTTTAAAGTTCAAGTGATATACCCTCTAACTTGCCAGAGCCAACTTATACCTGAGGGTTTAAGAAAAATGTAAAGACAAACAAACAAAAAACCCCAATACCAATCTGTCATATAAAAGAAATTCAGAACACAAACTAAACAACTTAAGGCACTCAAGGTTTTGACTATTTGGTGGCAAGTTTCAGGCAAGGTTAAAGCCTAGGATGGCACTTGGAGTTCTGCCACTGGACTGAAGTGAGCCTTGCTCGTTGTACCAAGCTGCTGCTTGGTGCGGAGCCTGCATGTGTCCCCACCCCATAAGGATCTCGTTCAAGGGTGAGTTCTTCCTATGAACCTGCTTTCCCCTTCAGAGGGTGGCCTTTATTTGCATCTCTGTCCTTGGGCTTTCCAGGTGGTGTGCAGTGGTTAAGAATTCGCCTGCAAATGCAGGAGACGCAGGAAACGGGGGTTTGATACCTGGGTTGGGAAGATCCCTTGGAGGAGGAAATGGCAACCCACTCCAGTACTCTTGCCTGAAAAATCCCATGGAGAGAGGAGCCTTGTGGGCTACAGTCCATAGGGGTCCCAAAGAGTCGGGCACGACTGGGTGGCTGAGCAGGTATGCACCTCTGTGCTTAGGACTCAGGCTTTGCGAGTGGCAACCTGTACGTCATTGAGTGCAGCTGACCCCGCTCTTTATCCTGATCCTGCTCACTCAGCCTGTGCCTCTGCTTGTCCTGGGAGTGTTTCAAGTGCTTCCTATCTTGACCTTACTGCTTTTCGGCCACCGCGGGGAGCAGAGGTCAGTGTCTTCTGATATCATCTAATCTGTCCTTCAGCACCCTCAGCCTATCTGACACCCAGCCACGATTCCAGACCAAACAATAGTGTTGTTAAAGGTGCTTTCTGTTTTAGAACCAAAGGGAAAATTAAATTTTCAGTAGCCTCACCACAGTCACCTCTGAAAGATCATAGCAGATCAGACTGCCTGGCGATAGCAAGGAAGTAGTCTCAGAAGACTACTTTCATTTGAAAGTGGGTCACCTGTGGGAGCATCTGACATGGCTACAGTGTGGGAAATAAAATCAGGAGTTTCACTGTATGTTTTCAATTTGTGGAAGAAAAGGAAAAGAGACCGATCCAAGGGATTTAGATTGCTTCCTAAAGGAGAGGTCTGATGTAAAAACTTCTTGTCAAATATGTTACCAGTTCATGAATCTCTGGATTTAGGTCCATATTGTGTTTTTAGTGCTGCTGTCTTCCTGAATTCCAAATGTCCTTCCCCTTCCTGTGTGCTGATCCAAATCCTATTTACCCTTAGTCCTCTTTCCTCTGTTAGGATTTTTTCAATTAGGTTAGCTTACTTTACCTTCTTTTGTTTTAGGGTGCCTATAGCTTTTCGTGTCAGGACTATCAAATTTAATGGTAAAAGAATCATCATTAAAATACAGATTCTAACTCAGTACATCTGAGGTGGAGCCCAATATTCTGCATCAACTACCAGCTCCCAAGTGAGAGAAATGCCACTGGTCCCTGAGTCGTTCTATATGATGCACAGTATAGATAAGTTTACTGATTCCTAAGTACCTCTTGTGGAGAAGAGCTGTGTGGGCATCACCTGCAGTCACTTATAAAATGCCACTTCTAGGGTATTTTTCTCTAGATATTCTTTTCATCTGTAAAAACGGAGATTTTTTTTTCTGCCTCACAAGATTTGTATTATGTTTGTACAAGATGATATACGTTAAGATGTCTTGGCCACAACAGGTCTTGAATTTATCATGATTGGGACATTATTTTTTAGTTTTATGTATATTAATTCTCTTCTAAACTAGATTGCAAGTCATAGGAGGGCAGAGATCAATGTTTTTTTTTTTTTTTCCCTTTCTGATCTAACCTATTGTTATCACATAGGTGAGAACAGAGAAAATGCTTAATAGATATGTAATGATGTGACTCAAAAGAAACTCCCTGTTAGTCTTTTCATGTTTGGTCTCCCAACTCATATTAGCCAGTGTCGGATAGTTCTGTTTCTTGGAGTCTTTCTACCCAAAGGCTGCTGAATTTAACACTCATGTCCTGAGCAACTATTCTGTGTCCATAGAAAGCTGACCTAACCCTAAATTATGCCTTACCCAGTGGGAGATCAGAATCTTGGGTCAAACTGAAGGCTAATGTGAGGTTCAGATCTATTGTAGCATGAGCTTCAAACTCATAATGTAATCCTCCTTTGAACTGAATTTCCAAACCAGCCTACCCTGTAACTAACCTGGCTACTCGAGATTACTCTGGAGTAGAAGTGACCTGACATTAATCCAATAACTGCTTCATCACATTATCACTGTAGCTATTTGTTTACTCCTCTCTCTTTGCCACCAGATGGTAAACACAGAAGGCAGAATATGTCTTTCACCTTTGAGTTCTCAGCAGAATCACAATATATGATATACATAATAGATAGTAGTTTCATGGTATAACTCAAGACTTCTGTATCTTTTCTGGGTTAGGATGAGAGAAAATAAACATTGACATAATGTTTATACTTATATAAGTTAAATGAAATTCTTTCAATCAAATCATTTGCTTTAAATTTTTGCTGTCATCATAGCCATGTATCCCCATAGAATATATTTCTAAACCAAATTATCATAAATAATTATAATGGTGGTAAGAGTTATTCTTGATTATTTACTATTTGTCATGCACTTGCAACATTCTTGTCAAATACTCACAGAAGTCTTACTAGACAAACATTATATCCTTCTTACAGATGAGGATACTAAGGCCCAGCAAGTTATAAGTCACAGATTCAAACCTGGATATGTCTGAGTCTAAAAATGTGCCCTTGATGATTCTAATATACAGCTGCCCTGTGTTCAGATTTAAAAATTGACTTGAGAATGGAGTAGATCTTTTAATATTATGTTTCATTGAGACATGAATAATTTTTACAACTCATTAACAATTGCATTTGTGACAATAAATAATCATTCCTAATCACTAGATGCCAGACTGAGTTTGCTATAGTAGAGTTTGCATAGACTTTAACATCAGGGTATTAGGATCTGGATCTCATTGTAGCAATTTACTAGTTAAGTGGCCTTGGGAACATTTCATAGCATCCCTTTATTTCAGTGTTTGTATCCATGAAATAGGAATGATGATATTAATTGCACAATTGTTGTTAAGTTTACAGATAAGTAAATATTTGTCATGGTGCCTTCTATGTAGCACACTCAACAAATAGTAGCTACTTTTATCCTCCTCCAACTTTCTACCTGGATATTCTGCAGGTTCTTTTAACTCAAAACCTTCCACCCAACGGCATTGTTTTCCTCCAAATTTCTGCTTTCTTTGTCTGTTATTTTCCTGCTAATTTGGTGATGAGCATGTGTTAAATTTTATATCAAGCTTTCTCTAAGGAAGGAGACCTAAGAAGATCAATTTCAAGATCATCTCTTAGTTGGGACATTTTATTACAAGGAAAAAGAATGGTCAGATGACCCTGGTTAGCCTAAATACAAGAAAAAGATAATATCTGGTTAAATGTTATTACTCTTAACTGACAACTAGCTAGACTGGTGGGTTATAAGTTTCCCAGAAGAAATCTTACAACACTAGCATTTATCATAAAATTGCTTAAGCATTTTACAGAGTATGTTAGCTTCTCTCCTGGAGGAGGTTGGTCATTTCACCCATGCGAAAGGTTTTGTCTTCTACTAGGATGGAGCCATGTTTCCTCACCTTCTCCTGGCCTGCTTCGACATCCTGCTTTTCTGGGCCAGGATGTCTCTTCTCAGACTGATTTCTTAACCAGTCATCATATCTCTAGTAGCGGTTAATCCAATTAATCTTCCATACTATAAATGAAACTTGTCTAAAACACATCTAATCCCACCACTCTTTCTAAATTTAAAAACTCCATTGCTTGATTAATGAAATTTTGTTTTTAACTTGTTCTTTTGCAATTTGTTCCCATCCTCCTGATCAGACTCAGTTTCATTTGCTCTTTTTAATGAAGGCTTTCTTCTAGCTGTAGAAGGCCCTTTGCTAGACCTTTACTAGATATTATAGCAACTTGGCACACTCATGTATCCTTTTTTGTTTCCTCCTTCTTGTCCTTTTTGTAAAATATGACTCATCTTTAAAGACTTTTATTAAGTAATGCCTATTCTCTGAAGTATTTCTCTTAAATGTTCCATTGGGATCAACATTTCTTTTATCTCTTAAGCAATTAATTAACCCTCCATATTGTATTCAATAAACAATTACATTACACATAATATATGCCAGATACTATATTAACAACTTCATAAATAATAACTCATTTATATTTAATATAAATATTAACTTATAGTGACACTATGAAATACACTCAGCTCTTTGTATCCATGGATACAGAATTGTGAATATGGAGGGCTGACTGTACCATGTCATTTCCCATATGGGACTTGAGAACTGTGGATTTTAGTATCGCCTGCAGATACCAAAGGAGTCTGTAGGTATTAATTTTATCCTCATTGTAGGTTAAAAATCGGACATAGAAATGTTGTTACTTGTCCCAAAGTACACACATACTGGATTGAAACCCAGGCAATATGGTCCTCCACAGTCCATGTTTTTAACTACTGTGCTAAAATGAGTTTTGTAGACCATCATTCATTGCATTAAAGATATATTTTTAGCACTTATTAAATTGTAACTTTTTTCTTTTTAATATACCCACTTCCCCTGCTAAACTCCAGCATCTGGCATGAAATGAGTGCTCAATAAATGCTTGTTGATTTGAGCTGAATTAGGATTAAAGCTATTTTGTTTTTCTTTTCTTTGCTAGTAAATGAACTTCTATGGCAGTAGTTTGCCTTGAGGTTTGTTTATACACAGTGGGAGGAAAGGTAAGAAGATAAATACAAGTTGGTTTAGCAAGAAAGAAAAACAGCACTAGTGTATGCTCAGAAAATACCATTAAATACTATTACAGCAGTTCTTTTCAGAAATGGATATTTACTTTACCTTTGTAGTGAGGAATACAGAAGGTTACACAATAATAGAGCAACCAGCAGGGCCTGCTTCAGTAGTGCACATTAACTGACTAAATGTCAGTGGAGTCACACACACAATTCATGCAAGTCATTGAAATAAATGTGTATACGGTGAAAATGTGTATACTATGAAAATGTGTATACTGTGAAATGGGGTTGACTCTTTAGAAAGGGAAATTGCTGCTTCCCTAGAAGTACCAATAGCTCAAGAAGGAAAAATTGGACTAGTTGAGTCATCAGAATTAAAAAAAAAAAAAAACCTTCGGGGGAAATAATAAAAGAAAGTCAAAGAAAAAGTAACCACTTAGGTTTTAATCATTATTTATTAATATTCTTATGGAATCATTTGGTAAGTAAACTAATAGATCTAATATGACTAGTGTAAGATTATAAAACTATTGTCATAGCAATTGATAATATATATGATACAACTCCCTGGAGAAGGAAATGGCAGCCCACTCTAGTACTCTTGCCTAGAAAATCCTGTGGACGGAGGAGCCTGGTAGGCTACAGTCCATGGGGTCACAAAGAGTAGGACATGATTGAATGACTTCACTTTCACTTTCTTTCTTTCATGATACAACTGAAATATCAAATGAATCTATTGTGAAATGGATATTGGACCTCAATGAATGCACAGTGAGTATAAAGATAGGAGGCATTAGGGAAGAAATGATAGCACTGTCTTTTCTATTTTGTAATATATGATTCAGATAAATGAACAAACATCATGTTATAGATGATTTCCTTCTAATTATGTACAATGAATAGAGCTTAATATCCAATAAAATTATAGACTCAACATTAGAACTAAATTAAAAGATGCTTACTCCTTGGAAGGAAAGTTATGACCAACCTAGACAGCATATTGTAAAGCAGAGAAATTACTTTGTCAACAAAGGTCTGTCTAGTCAAGGCTATGGTTTTTCCAGTGGTCATGTATGGATGTGAGAGTTGGACTATAAAGAAAGCTGAGCACCGAAGAATTGATGCTTTTGAACTGTGGTGTTGGAGAAGACTCTTGAGAGTCCCTTGGACTGCAAGGAGATCCAACCAGTCTATCCTAAAGGAAATCAGTCCTGAATATTCATTGGAAGGACTGATGCTGAAGCTGAAACTCCAATACTTTGGCCACCTGTTGCAAAGAGCTGACTTATTTGAAAAGACCCTGATGGTGGGAAAGATTGATGGCAGGAGGAGAAGGGGACAACAGAGGATGAGATGGTTGGATGGCATCATTGACTCAATGGACACAGGTTTGGGTGAACTCTGGGAGTTGGTGATGTATAGGGAGGCCTGGCGTGCTGCAGTCCATGGGGTCGCAAAAAGTCAGACATGACTGATTGACTGAACTGAACTGAGTTGAAAGCAACTTCAGAATATATTGAGTTCAAACTCCCATCCAATATAGATTTTGTTATTGTTTCTATAGTATTCTTTAGAAATAATTACTTATTTTTACTAAACCTATCCAAGTCAGGAAACTTAATACTTCACACAATGATCATTTCCACTGTTGCTCAATTTCAGTTGTTGGAATGGCATTAAGTAGAATAATATTAATTGCAGTCTCATATAAAGATCAGTAAAAATACCTTTATAAATATTTTTAATGAAAAAAAGTACAATAAAGTAATACTTGGCTTCCCAGGTGGCACAATGGTAAGGATCCATCTGCCAACTCAAGATGCAAGAGATGCAAGTTTGATCCATGGGTTGGGAAGATCCCTTGGAGTAGGAAATTACAACCTCTCCAGTATTCTGAAGCAATGTTTACTTTCACTTCTTCCCGTGTTCTTGCATGGACAGAGAAGCCTGGCAGGCTACAGTCCATGGGGTTGCAAAGAGTCAGACACAACTGAGTGACTGAGCACATGTACGTTGCTACCCATAAGGAGATTTGCTGTAGTAATCTATCATTTAAAGAGAGGAAACTGGTACATCATTACCAATAGTGTTAATATACATGTGATCAGATAATTTGACATTATTATTATACCTTTGGTTAATCTTAATTAAAACTCTGCCTACAACCCTTTGTTGGCAGTTGAGTTAATAAATACATTTCAGAATAGCATGTCTTTAAATGCATTTACTTATTCAGCTGTGTTATCAATTTTATTCCATTTTGTTTTAAAATGCTTAAGCTTGTAGTACTAAAGTTATTAGAAGGGAGATATTCTAAACAGCATCTCACAAAATGCTCAGAACTATGAATTTTCTGCTTAGTTCTCTTCTCTAATATATCAGTTCAGTTCAGTTCAGTATATACCCATAGGTAAATATCCCTGTTGTTAGTTGGCAGACTTCTTCCTATTGAATGCACCACTAATAAGTGCAGAACACTTTTAAATCATTAGTAACATTGTAAAGACTTTATATTTGAACACTGAAATAATTTTTTTCATCAACTTACAAACTTAACATCTATTTGGTGTCTACCATATGCCAGATAAAACCTCCAATACCTTAGAAACTGAGAGCATTCAGTGTTGGAAACAAGCAAAGAAAAAAACAAAACCTACATAATATTCTTTATATTAAGCATTTAAAATGAATAAAACTAATTGCTAAGTGTTTTAAATGTATTTTCTATTGTTAAATGCATCTGTTGCTGGCATTTATTAAATTCTTACATTATATTCACTATACTAAATTTTCTCAGATACTTGTTTATTCCTCATAACAATCCTTAAAGAGCAGATACTTTTATTACTAATGTTTTATCCATTTTACAGATGAAAGAAGTGAGGCACAGGGAGCCACAACATTTCAAGGTTATGTAGCATCTAAGTGGCAGTGCCTGGACTCCTTGGTTGTATATGAAACATTATGAAAACAAACTCTCAAATTATTTCTTTAATTATATACTTATAAATATTTGCAGAAGATTCTCTCATTCTTTTTTTCTTAAGGCACACAGTTGTCCGGTGAGAAAACATCTCCTAGGAAAAATGAGGAAAGCAAAATCAGAGAGATTAGAAGGTAACTCAGGTTTGCTGATAAAGATAATAAAGTCTTCTCTGGAGATTTTAGTGAGAACTTGAAAAAGAATATTTAAAGAAGAAAATGGTTCAGTAAAATCTCATTGAGAAGCAAAATCAGCAAGACTCCATAATTAGGAGGAAATATAAATTGCTTTTGACAGATAAAGAGACTAATTCAAATCCAACCCCAATATGGCGGGGGGCGGGGGGCGGGGAGGTGGTGGAGAAAGAAACAAAGCAGGGCCTCTAGGTGGCATTTTACTCATTGCAAATTCTTCTAATGAAGATTTTCATAGTCCAGCTCACAGATTCTTAGCTTCAATAACAGGATTAATTATCCCCAGGGCCTCTGCCTCAGAGGAGAGACAATAATATGAGGACCAAAGATATACTGGGTCTAAGTTGGTCAAGGGAAATTCTCTCAAAAGATCTATTTATCTGGTAACTACCTGCTCAGTTTTGTGCCCCAGTTTAAACAACACCTGATCTAATTTTTACCAAAAAAATATTTACAGATGAGTAACATGAGGCTGTGGCTCTCATATCATGAACTCCTTATTGCAAAATTCAGACTTGAACAAAGTACGGAAAACCACTAGACAATTCAGGTATGACCTAAATAAAATCCCTTATGATTATACAGTGGAAGTGACAAATAGATTCAAGGGATTGGGTCTGATAGATAGAGTGCCGGAAGAACTATGGATAGAGGTTCGTAACGTTGTACAGGAGGCGGTGATCAAAACAATCCACAAGAAGAAATGCAGAAAGGCAACATGTTTGTCTGAGGAGGCCTTACAGATAGCTGAGAAAGCAAGAGAAGTGAAAGGCAAAGGAGAAAGGGAAAGATATATGCATCTGAATGCAGAGTTCCAAAGAATAGCAAGGCGAGATAAGAAAGCCTTGCTAAATGATCAATGCAAAGAAATAGAGCAAAACAACAGAATGGGAAAGACTAGAGATCTCTTCAAGAAAATTAGAGATACCAAGGGAATATTTCATGCAAAGATGGGCACAATAAAGGACAGAAATGGTATGGACCTAACAGAAGAAGAAGATATTAAGAAGAGGTGGCAAGGATACACAGAAAAACTTGTGAAAAAGATCTTAATGACCCAGGTAACCATGATGGTGACATCACTCACCTAGAGCCAAACATCCTGGAATGTGAAGTCAAGTGGGCCTTAGGAAGCATCACTACGAACAAAGCTAGTGGAAGTCATGGGATTCCAGTTGAGCTATTTCAAATCCTAAAAGATGATGCTGTGAAAGTGCTGCACTCAATATGCCAGCACATTTGGAAAACTCAGCAGTGGCCACAGGACTGGAAGAGGTCAGTTTTCATTCCAATACCAAAGAAAGGCAATGCCAAAGAATATTCAAACTACCACACAATTGACTCATCTCACACTCCAGCAAAGTAATGCTCAAAATTCTCCAAGTTAGACTTCAAGCATATGTGAACTGAGAACTTCCAGATGTTCAAGCTGGATTTAGAAAGGACAGAAGAACCAGAAATCAAATTGCCAATATCACTTGAATCATTAAATAGCAAGGGAATTCCAGAAAAACATCTACTTCTGCCTCGTTGACTATGATAAAGCCTTTGCCTGTGTGGCTCAAAACAAACTGTGGTAAATTCTGAAAGAGATGGGAATACCAGACCACCTGACCTGACTTCTGAGAAATATGGATGTAGGTCAAGAAGCAACAGTTAGGACTAGACGCAGAACAACAGACTGGTTCCAAATTTTGAAAGGAGTACATCAAGGCTGTATATTGTCCCTCTGCTTATTTAACTTATATGCAGAGTACAGCATGCAAAATGCCAGACTGGATGAAGCAAAGCTAGAATCAACATTGCCAGGAGAAATATCAGTAACCTCAGATATGCAGAGGACACCACCCTCATGGCAGAAAGTGAAGAGGAGCTAAAGAGCCTCTTCATGAAAATGAAAGAGGAGAGTGAAAAAGTGGCTTGAAACTCAACATTCAGAAAATTAAATCATGGCATCTGGTCCCATCAAGCCATGGCAAATAGATGGGGAAACAAAGGAAACAATGAGAGATTTTATTTTCTTGGGCTCCAAAATCACTGCAGGTGGTGACTGCAGCCATGAAATTAAAAGATGCTTCCTCCTTGAAAGAGAAGCTATGGCGAAGCTAGACAGCATATTAAAAAGCAGAGGCATTTCCAACAAAGGTCTCTCTAGTCAAAGCTATGGTTTTTCAAGTAATCATGTATGGATGTGTCATGAAATTAAAAGATGCTTACTCCTTGGAAGAAAAGTTATGACCAACCTAGATAGTATATTCAAAAGCAGAGACATTACTTTGCCGACTAGGGTCCGTCTGGTCAAGGCTATGGTTTTTCCCTGTGGTCATGTATGGATGTGAGAGTTGGACTGTGAAGAAGGCTGAGCCCCGAAGAATTGATGCTTTTGAACTTTGGTGTTGGAGAAGATTCTTGAGAGCCCCTTGGAATGCAAGGAGATCCAATCAGTCCATTCTGAAGGAGATCAACCCTGGGATTTCTTTGGAAGGAATGATGCTAAAGCTGAAGCTCCAGTACTTTGGCCACCTCATGCGAAGCGTTGACTCATTGGAAAAGACTCTGATGCTGGGAGGGATTGGGGGCAGGAGGAGAAGGGGATGACCGAGGATGAGATGGCTGGATGGCATCACGGACTCTTACCTGGGTCTGAGTGAACTCTGGGAGATGGTGATGAACAGGGAGGCCTGGCGTGCTGTGATTCATGGGGTCGCAAAGAGTCGGACACGACTGAGTGACTGAACTGAACTGAACCGAACTGAACTGAACTGAACTGAGGGCTGAGTGCCAAAGAATTGATGCTTTTGAACCGTGGTGTTGGAGAAGATTCTTAAGAGTCCCTTGAACAGCAAGGAGATAAAAACCAGTCCATCCTAAAGGAAATCAGTCCTGAATGTTCATTGGAGGGACTGATGCTGAAGCTGAAACTCTAATACTTTGGCCACGTGATGCGAAGAACTGACTCATTGGAAAAGACCCTGATGCTGGGAAAGATTGAAGACAGGAGGAGAAGGAACAACAGAGGATGAGATGGCTGGATGGCATCACCAACTCCATGAACATGACTTTGAACAAGTTCCAGGAGTTGGTGATGGACAGGGAAGCCTGGCGTGCTGTGGTCCATGGGGCAAGGAGTCAGACATGACTGAGTGATTGAACTGAACTGAAAATGAGGCTATGGTTTTAAGATAACATAATAAATTATGGAATCAAATTGAAACCCAGGGGATTTCTTGTACATCTGCAGTGACAGGTGCATTCCTCCAAAACTTTTCATTTCAATGATCGGTGCTGTTGCCACTCTACCTCTATTAGTAGCTTATGTCTTTAAAATACCTTTTTATCAAGTTAAAAGCACCTACAACTAGACTCAGACTTCTTGCAAGGGTTTAACCTGGGGTATAATTATGGGATAATAAGGCTTCTATGAGATACTGCATTGTTTAGCTGTTCACAGTAAGTTAATGATGAATATGAATTAGCCAACATACAAGTATATTCTACCTGTATGTGAATTATATTTGACAGATCATCATATGAAACAAATGCCCATGCCACCTAAAATCATGATGATGTTCTATAAGTGTGATCTAGTTTTAGCTGTCAAGTATAATTAGGTGAGGAAAGGCTGTGGAACTGTCAAAAATTTGAAAGCTGACAGTGTTATTCAATGCAAATTATAAAATAAGATGATGATTCTTTCCAGAGAAGCTGTCTCTCTGGACATGAATTGGTAGAATACTATCACCAAAGTACCAGTCTACTTCAGTCATAGTACAGAAAATAATTGGCTATCCTAAGAGAGCTTGAATTGTCTTTCTAGACATGATCAAGAAAGAACAAAATTCAAATTTGTGATTTTATTAATAGATTAAGAAATGTTCAGACTAAAGGTATCATTATGTACATATAAATATAAAAAATTTCTAATTACATTATAAATTTAAAAACAAATAATTGAACAGGAGATCACATATTACACCAAGGGAAAGACTGAAGAGTCTTAAGCAGATTCATTTGAACTGATTTAATATGAGGATACACTGAGAAGTGATAGCACACCATTTAGATGGCTGTGAAGCTGCAAACCATCAGGTGAACTACATGGACACTGGCCCTTTGTGAGGCCTTGACCATATTTACCACAAGACTGTGGGCATGTTGTTTGATAAGCATGGGTTTTGATGTTGGCAGGGGCACCACATGGATCACTCAGGGCGGAGACATGGTGAAGAAAATTGCAGCTGGAAAGACCGTCTAAGCAGATGTTTTATAATCAGTCCTCTAACAGTTGGAAGTAACTGTTGTGAGATTTGTATACAGCATTTGAGGGCTTGTCCTTCCACTTATAATTCACAGGACATCTCCGAATCTCAATTTCTTCATCTCTGCTCTTGGAATAAAAATACCTATATCATAGGGTTGGTAGGAAGAGTAATTATTTTGTGAGGTATAGAATGGTAATCAACAAATGTGGGTATTATGATTACTGTGAACAAGATTGGAACATTTACATGTGCTTGTCCAGCACTGTGCTAGACTCTGTGAGGTGTAGTATAACATGTCAGCCACATGTTTTAGAGAGAGGACTCTCTAGGAATCTAAGGGAGGAACACAGAAGCACAACAAATAGAAGACAGTAGATAAGGGCTAAAATATTGGCCTTTGCTGAGTGGAAAAATAGCAATTTATATGGTTATTAGACAGTTTTTCTAGTTTACTTTCCTTCTTAACTTCAGTTACACACACACAAATAGGCTTTGCCTACAATGAAGTGACTCTTTGTAGCTTCCATGAAAGATGCTCCCAGAATCTGTGGCCAGGTAGGAGATTCCACTTCCGTCTTTCCCTCTCTCTGTCTGTCTGTGTGTCTCTCTCTGTCTTTTTGTCTCTGTTTCTCTATCTGTCTCTCTTTCTACATATGTATATTTAAACATATGTGTATATCCTTGTAAACACCACCCAGATCATTATACAGAGCATGCCAGTTACTAGAAAAAACCTCCATTCTCCTTCCTGGTAAATAACCCTCTTCCAAGACTGTTCCAAGGATGCCTATACTGTCTTGATTTCCACCACCAAAGATCACTTTCATCTGTTTTAAACCCCATATAAATGGAATAATGGCAGTATGTACTCTTTATTGTTCAGCTTCTCTCACTCAGCATTTGTCTATTAGATTTACCAACACTTTGGATGTATCATTAGTTATTTTCTGTTGCTGCAGTGTATTTCATTCTATGAATGAAATGTACATTATCTGCCCATCCAACTCTTGATGGATTATTTGAGCTATATTCAGTTGGGGATACTATAAATAAGGTTGCTATACATATTCTCATGCATGTCTTTTGGTGGTCATAAGCATTCATTTCATTAGGTATATACCTAGAAGTAGAATTCCTAAGTCATAAGGTATATATACTGGGAAATATTTTTCCAAAATGGTTTTATTAATTTATATGCCCACCATCAGTGTGAGAGAGTTCCAGCTGCTTGGTATTCCCAGGAGTCTAGTCCCAATAGTCCATTGCACTATTATTTTCATACATATATGTGTATATATATATACATGTATGTATGTATGTATAAGGATGATGCTGTTTTACCAAGTGTTCAGAGAAGGAAATTACACACTCATTCACAGAAATTAAGATAGAACATTTCTGACCACAGTTGTTCTTGACTTAAATCTTTAGCCGGCTTTCTTCTGGCTGTGTGCTTTTACTTTGTCACTTCTAGGTTTGTGGTACATCTTCAGCATCCTAAGGCACTTTCCATTTTCATGCATTCTACGATGGTGGTTCTGCACTCTTCTAGAGGTTTTCCATTTTGTGACACCTGCAAACATGATGTCCACTACCTGCTTATCTGCTGACCAAATGTTAATTAGTGCTGGCCCTGAGAACAGATAAGGTGGGGTCAATTCTCTGGAGTATACACATCACAACACTATCCCCTCATTTATAATTTTCAGTTGACTCTTTTTTTTTTTGCTCTACAAAATTACTTTAACTTGAGCTTTCTCCTATTATAAACATTGTGTTTTCCTAGAAAATCACTCATGGTTTGTGTATTTACCCGAAAAGCCTTAATTGGTCAAAATCAACAGTTTCAGTCTTAAATGATATGATAGGAGTAAGCAATATTGTGAGCATTTTAAAACATAGCTATGCACATAATAGTGCTCAAAATTAGTTATTTACTATATTTAAGCAGGTTCTAGAGCAATAATATAGGCACCATAGCATTTTTGAAATTATTTTTATAGTATTTGCCTCAAAACTTGAAAGAATCTGGTGGATACTGGAAACAGTACCTTTAAAAGTCTCATAAGAAATATTTGCCTATTCATTTATCAGTTTGGTGGACTAACCGTTTAGTTCAGTTCAGTCACTCAGTTGTGTCCAACTCTTTGCAACCCAAAGGACTGCAGCCCACCAGGCTTCCCTGTACATCACCAACTCTCAGAGCCTACTCAAACTCATGTGTATCAAATTGGTAATGCCATCCAACCATCTCATCCTCTGTCATCCACTTCTTCATCTGCCTTCAATCTTTCCTTGCATCAAGGTCTTTTCCCATGAGTCAGTTCTTCGCATCAGGTGGCCAAAGTATTGGAGTTTCAGGTTCAGCATCAGTCCTTCCAATGAACACTCAGGGCTGATCTCCTTTAGGATGGATTGGTTGGATCTCCTTTCAGTCCAAAGGACTCTCAAGAGTCTTCTCCAACACCACAGTTCAAAAGCATCAATTCTTCAGTGCTCAGCTTTCTTTATACTTCAATTCTCATATACATACATGACTACCAGAAAAACCATAGTTTTGACTAGACGAACTTTTGTTGGCAAAGTAATGTCTCTGCTTTTCAATATGCTGTCTAGTTTCGAGTCACAGCTTTCCTTCCAAGGAGTAAGCGTCTTAATTTCATGCCTACAGTCACCATCTGCAGTGATTTTGGAGCCCCCCAAAAGAAAGTCTGTCACTGTTCCCTATGTTTCACCATCTATTTTCTATGAAGTGATGGGACCAGATGCTATGATCTTAGTTTTCTGAATGTTGAGTTTTAAGCCAACTTATTCACTCTTCTATTCCACTTTCATCAAGAGCCTCTTTAGTTCTTCTTCACATTCTGCCATAAGGATGGTGTCATCTGCACATCTGAGGTTCTTGATATTTCTCCCAGCAATCTTGATTCCAGCCTGTGCTTCATCCAGCCCAACATTTCTCATGATGTACTCTGCATATAAGTCAAATAAGCAGAGTAACAATATACAACCTTGATGTACTCCTTTCCTGATTTGGAACCAGTCTGCTGTTCCATGTCCAGTTCTAAATGTTGCTTCTTGACCTACATACATATTTCTCAGAAGCCAGGTCAGGTGGTCTGGTTTCCTGCTCTTTAAGAATTTTCCAGTTTGTTGTGATCCACGCAGTCAAATGCTTTGGTGTAGTCAAAAAGGCAGAAATGGATATTTTTTCTGGAATTCTCTTGCTTTTTCAATGTTGCAACAGATGTTGGCAATTTAATCTCTGTTTCCTGTCTTTCCTAAATCCAGCTTGAACATCTGGATGTTCACAGTTTATGTACTGTTGAAGCCTGGCTTGGAGAATTTTGAGCATTACTTTGCTAGTGTGTGAGATGACTGCAATGTGTAGTAGTTTGAACATTCTTTGACATTGCCTTTCCTTGGAATTGAAATGAAAATTGATCTTTGCCAGTCCTGTGGCTACTGCTGAGTTTTCCAAATTTGCTGGCATATTGAATGCAGCACTTTCACAGCATCATCTTTTAGGATTTGAAATAGCTCAACTGGTATTTCATCACCTCCACTAGCTTTGTTCACTGATACTTCCTAAGGCCCACTTGATGTCTGGCTCTAGGTGAGTGATCACACCATCATGGTTATCTGGGTCATGAAGATGTTTTTTGCATAGTTCTTCTGTGTATTGTTGCTACCTCTTCTTAATATCTTCTTCTGTTAGGTTCGTACAATTTCTGTCCTTTATTCTGCCCATGTTTGCATTAAATTCCCTTGTTAGCTCTAATTTTCTTGAACAGGTTTCTAGTCTTTCTCATTTTATTGTTTTCCTCTATTTCTTTGAATTGATCACTGAGAAAGGCTTTCTTATCTCTCCTTGCTATTGTTTGGAACTCTGCATTCAAATAGGTGTATCTTTCCTTTGCCTCTTTCGCCTGTAGCTTCTCTTCTTTTCTTAGCTATTTTTAAGGCCTCCTCAGGCAACCATTTTGCCTTTTTGCATTCTTTTTTCTTGGGGATGGTCTTGATCCCCGCCTCCTGTCCAAGTCATGAACCTCTATCCATAGTTCTTCAGGCACTCTGTCTATCAGATCTAATCCCTTGGATCTATTTGCCACTTCCACAGTTTAAGTGTAGGTATTTGATTGAGGTCATACCTGAATTGGAGAAGGCAATGCACCCCACTCCAGTACTCTTGCCTGGAAAATCTCATAGATGGAGGAGCCTGGTGGGCTGCAGTACATGGGGTTGTTAAGAGTCGGACACGACTGAGCGACTTCACTTTCACTTTCATGCACTGGAGAAGGAAATGGCAACCCACTCTAGTGTTCTTGCCTGGAGAATCCCAGGGACGGGGGAGCCTGGTGGGCTGCCGTCTATGGGGTCGCACAGAGTCAGACACGACTGAAGCGACTTAGCAGCAGTAGCAGAAGCAGCATACCTGAATGGTCTAGTGGTTTTCCCTACTTTTTTCAATTTAAGTCTGAATTTGGTAATAAGGAGTTCATGATCTGAGCCACAGTCAGCTCCCAGTCTTGTTTTTGCTGACTGTATAGAGCTTCTCCATTTTTGTCTGCAAAGAATATAATCAGTCTGATTTTGGTATTGACCATCTAGTGATGTCCATGTGTAGAGTCTTCTCTTGTGTTGTTGGAAGAGGGTGTTTGCTATGACCAGTGCATTCTTTTGGCAAAACTTAGTGTTTTCCCTGCTTCATTTTTTACTCCAATGCCAAATTTGCCTATTACTCCAGGTATCTCTTGACTTCCAACTTTTGCATTCCACTCCCCTATAATGAAGAGGAAATTTTTTAGGTGTTAGTTTTAGAAGGTCTTGTAGGTCTTCATAGAACCATTCAATTGCAGCTTCTTCAGCATTACTGGTCATGGCATAGACATGGATTACTGTGGTATTGAATGTTTGCCTTGGAAATGAACAGAGATCATTCTGTTGTTTTTGAGATTGCATCCAAGTACTGCATTTTGGACTCTTTTGTTGACTATGAGAACTACTCCATTTCTTTTAAGGGATCATTGCCCATAATAGTAGATATAATGATCATCTGAATTATTCACCCATTCCAGTTCATTTTAGTTCACGGATTCCTAAAATGTTGATGTTTACTCTTGCCACCTCCTGTTTGACCACTTCCAATTTGCCTTGATTCATGGACCTAACATTCCAGGCTCCTATGCAATATTGTTCTTTACAGCATCAGACTTGGCTTCCGTGACCAGTCACATCCACAACTGGGTGTTGTTTTTGCTTTGGCTCTGTCTCGTCATTCTTTCTGGAGTTATTTCTCCACTGTTCTCCCGTATCACATTGTGCACCTACTGACCTGGGGAGTTCATCTTTCAAGCCTTTTTGCCTTTCTTACTGTTCATGGGGTTCTCAAGGCAAGAATACTGAAGTGGTTTACCATTCCCTTCTCCAGTGGACCCCGTTTTGTCAGAACTCTCCACCATGACCCATCTGTCTTGGGTGGCCCTACAGGCTCATCCTTTCATTGAGTTAGAGAAGGCTGTAGTCCATGTGATCAGATTGTTTCCTTTTCTGTGACTGTGGTTTTCTTTCTGTCTGCCCTCTGATGGAGAATGACAAAAGGCTTATGGGAGCTTCCTGATTGGATAGACTGACTGAGGGGGAAACTGGGTCTTGTTTTGATGGGCAGGGCCATGCTCTGCAAATTTTTAATTCAATTTTCTGTTGATGTGCAGGCTGTGTTCCCTCCCTGTTGTTTGACCTGAGGCCAAACTATGGTTGAGGTAATGAAGATAATGGCAACTTCCTTCAAAAGGACTAACCATTAACAAAAGCAAATAACATTTCTGGCAAAATGCAATTATCTCTGACTCTCTCAACAGCTCTATAAAGTTCTCATTTTAGAGAAATAATAATTGTGTCTTGGACTTAAAATTTTATTTGCTAAAGTGAAATCGTCATCATTAAAATACAAATATATTTGATATCAAACTCTTTAATATATGATAACATGAACTTAATAAAGAGCATAACTGACATGATTTTTAAAGAATTGAGCAAGTGAAAAGAAATGAGATGTAATCTTTTTAAACTATAGGCACCCATATTTTTACAGGGATAGATAAAAGCTCTCAAATATTGTCCAAAAGTGAAAGAGGGACTGGGAGGGAATTGAGACCTCTTACCCATTTTCTTTCTATTTGTTCTTTTCTCAAACACAGGGCTTTATCTGAAACATTTCTAAAGACTTTCTGAGTATGTTATTTTCCCTTTATTCTGAAAAATATCTTTGCTTTTTATAGCTTCCTTTCTATTATTATCTTACAGTGTATTCCATGCTGTCATTTGTTAGATATCAATGGTGTGGCAGTTTGCTTTTGATGATTACTTTGTTGGAGATCTGCCTTATTTCTTTCTACTGCTCACTTTTTATAGTAAACATCTATATATGTTTTTTATTTCTATTTTTATCAATGCCATTTATCTTCTTAAAAATTCTAACTTACAAAATGTCTGTCTGACTTTGAGCAAGTGGAATTGAAAAATTCTGGAGTATCAGTTCCCCTAGGCTAATTTGTGCATGCCTACATACCTGTTTTTCTGAGTTCCATCTAAAGTTTCTATCATGGTGAATGAAATCAGAATTTTTCAGCTGGGTTTAATCTTAGGGTTAGCCTAGACATGGTACACTTCAGAATTTATGTACTCAGCTATAGAAAAACCTATTGGTGTTTAAAAGAGTGTTATTTGATCATGTGATTGATCTCTTAAATATCAATCAGAAAGACTGATAGAACTATCATTAGATAAATTTCTTTAAGATAACATGTTTTCTATTTAATATTAATATCCTTCCAACCCTTGTTGTTAAAATGAAGTCCCTTGTAGCTCAGTCAGTAAAGAATCTGCCTGCAGTACAGGAGACCTGGGTTCCATCCCTGGGTTCGGAAGATTCCCTGGAGAAAGAAATGGCAATCCACTCCAGTATCCTTGCCTGGAAAATCTCATAGACAGAGGAACCTGGGGGGCTGCAAAGAGTCCATGGGGTCACAAAGAGTTGGACACAACTGAGCAACTAACACTTACTTAAAACAGAAAACTACAACAACAACAAAAACCCCACTGGATCTGAAAGGGCTCCCCTTGTCTAGTTAGTGTGAACTGTTAAGACTCAGGACATCTCTGTTTGACCACCCTGACACTTAGGAACTGTATGCAAGTCAGCTAACTACACTACAGGTGCTGAAGTTATCACCTGAGCTACATTTCAGATATAATTACTGCTTTCTTATTTGCAAAGGAGAGTAAGCCATAAATTCCTGCCTCAAAAGTTATAGTAACAGGGTGATGACAATTTAATAGTAATCACAACCATATACTAATTATTTCAAGCTGCAGGGGTAGGGACAGATGATTGTCACAGATTCTCTCTGAAGGTCCTGCTGAGATATTTCAATATGACTATATGTCACCTCTTCCTTCTCAATGTTACTGAGCTACTCCCCCTGACCTCTTCTCATCCATCTTATATCTTCTTTACTTCTCGTCTCACAGATTATCAAAGTCTTTCCCAAAGTTTCTTTCTCATCATTATCATATTTATTCAGATGAGAATATCTTCTTGTCTGGCCCAATTCTCAGAAATAAAGTTTCTGGGTATGTGTTAGGAGAAAGGGCTAAAGGGCTATGGCTGAATAATTAGCAAATCCTTTAACATCTTTGGCTAAGATCTCCAGTTTTGCCCAGGCAAAGAAATTAGCTTTGAGAACACTGATTCACAGGTTTATTTGGGGGGAGGGGTGTATGTAATGGATCTTCTGATTTATGTAATTAATTGCAAATTAAAATATCACATTTCATATATTTTAAGCAAAATGATGAATGCCCAGCTATGTTATGTATTCATCTTTTCAGAATTTTAGACTTATTGGAAATATAGCTTATGAATATGAACTGACCCTGTATTTAGAGGTTTTACTCTGACCCTGTATTCCAGAGATTTGATAATTTTAAAATTTCAAATGAAGAGCTTTGGAACTATGTATTTTGTGCATTTATGATTGTTGGTTTTCATCTCCTATAGCATTAGTTGCCTTTCATAATAATTTCTCTACCCTTATTAGGACAGTGAGAAGGGACAGTGCCATATTGATTGCAAGAAAGAAAAGTCAGGAGCCCTGGAATAATCTTGTAACCACAAGTTTTATCTGTAGTTTGGCATACATTAATAAAACAACCGAAGCTGAAAGGTCATCCACAGCTTGAGGTTGAGGACATTGCTTTTGTGGGAAGGCTCTCTCCTATAAATGTTTAACTAGAAGATTGTACAGTGTGTGGTAGCTCCTCAGGCATTGGGAAACTGCCAGAAGCCCCCCCCCCCCCCCCGCCCCGAAAGGTGTAAATATGGAGTTGATGAACATTAGAGTCTCATCAGGTTGAAAGTTCTTGGGGACCATCCATCCCACCTTGATATGTAATACTGGGCAAATGTCTTAGGATCTTCCTGCTGTTTTAGGCTTCTCTAATATGGCAAAAAGTGAAGAGGAACTAAAAAGCCTCTTGATGAAAGTGAAAGAGGAGAGTGAAAAAGTTAGCTTAAAGCTCAACATTCAGAAAACTAAGATCATGGCACCTAGTCCCATCACTTCATGGGAAATAGATGGGGAAATAGTGGAAACAGTGTCAGACTTTATTTTGGGGGGCTCCACTGCAGATGGTGACTGCAGCCATGAAATGAAAAGATGCTTACTCCTTGGAAGGACAGTTATGACCAACCTAGACAGCATATTCAAAAGCAGAGACATTACTTTTCCAACAAAGGTCCATCTAGTCAAGGCTATGGTTTTTCCATTGGTCATGTATGGATGTGAGAGTTGGACTGTGAAGAAAGCTAAGCACCCAATAATTGATGCTTTTGAACTGTGGTGTTGGTGAATACTCTTGAGAGTCCCTTGGACTGAAAGGAGATCCAAACAGTCCATCCTAAAGGAGATCAGTCCTGGGTGTTCACTGGAAGGACTGATGCTGAAGCTGAAATTCCAATACTTTGGCCACCTCATGCGAAGAGTTGACTCAGTGGAAAAGACCCTGATGTTGGGAGGGATTGGGGGCAGGAAAAGGGGACGACAGAGGATGAGATGGTTGGATGGCATCACCGACTCGATGGACATGAGTTTGAGTAAACTCCAGGAGTTGGTGATGGACAGGGAGGCCTGGCGTGCTGTGACTCATGGGGTCGCAAAGAGCCGGACATGACTGAGTGACTGAACTGAACTGAACTGAATATGCAGCTATTTTCTTTCTTAGTATTTAGCAATAACATTATGTTGTGTTGGCTGAGTAATTCTTGTGATTACAGACTAGACAAAAGTTGTGGGAAAGAACGAGAATATTAAAATGGTTACTTAGAGAAACAGTTTTCCATACTAGTATAGTGTATGCTGGAAGCTGATGCTGAGGCTCAAATCTTTTCAGAGCCATCCCTGCATATGGAACTCAATAGGGCTTATTGTGTTTCAATCATACCCTGGGGCTCTTAGCAAGGCTCTGAAATAGAAAGTGCCTTTTGTAGACAGGTAAAGAAGTCCAAGAAACCTGATGATGGAAAGGTAACTGGAGTTTTTGCCTTTTAAGGGAAAATAATCTACTTCAACCACTTTTCTTATAGTGGTATATGTTTAGGAAAACCACACTATTTTCAAAAAACATTCAATAGACAGTGGTTTCCCAGTGTGAGCCTATATTTTTTATCCATTACACATTAATTCTTCTTTCTGGCTCTTCTAAAATGTGTGCAGATCTTGAGCTAGCTGATGCTGAAAATTTGATGCATTTATCACTCCACCTCATCACTACTGCAATTCTTTCTTCTTTTTCTTGTTTAGTGTCAGTTTGTTTTAGGAAAAAGAGGTTAGATTTACAACCTTGGGAATGAAAGGCGTCTCTTTTGAAAAACAGAGTAAATATTGTATAGATAGTGAGAATATTTGTGCAACTGCAGGCAAGGAGCTGTTTCTGCTCCTGTGAGCTACTCAGCATGCGATTCCTGTCAGTGCTTGCTAACATTTTTGAAAAGAAATATGAGTGGCCAAGAAAATAACTAAAGACCATGTGGCTAAATGGGAAAATTGCTTAATAGAAAAAGGAAAGTGTAATTAATTCATCTTTCTGGATAATGGAATCAGAACACTGGAGCAGAGACATCCAGATTATCAGTATCTGACTTACAATGCTTTGGGTTGTTTTCAATAAAATTTTTCTGTCTGATTCACTTATATAATTTGAAACTAGAAGGATGATTCTATCTACAGTATGATTTTAGATCCTCTTGGGAGATACAATGTATAAAACAGAACTCTGCACTGAATAATAATGGTTAAATTATTGTGCAAGGAAGGTATGGAGTTATTGGTACAGAAAATAAGCACTATAAGAATTCAGAGTCAGAAAAGTCAATATGGGGACAAGTGGACAGGAAAACTTCATGGGACTGGATAGAACTTGACCTTAATCTTGAAAAATAAGAGGAATTTTTTGATAAGTGTAGAAGGGGAAAATGGTAGAAAGAAGTACTGAAGGTGTGACTAAGTAGAGCTTAGGATAAAGAGTCTGTTCTCAGGTATAATAAGATCA
Source organism: Oryx dammah (assembly GCF_014754425.2). Lineage (NCBI taxonomy): Eukaryota > Metazoa > Chordata > Mammalia > Artiodactyla > Bovidae > Oryx > Oryx dammah. The sequence goes on from NW_024070209.1 coordinate 16,642,543, forward strand.
CCAACTCTTGAGGGAAGGAATGAAATCCAGCCATGGCAACTCATTAGCTGAGGAAGTCAACCTTTACTTTCGAGAATGAATGGTGGCTATGTGGGAACTTTTGAAAGAATTTCTCTTCCTGGCTCCTCTAAATTGTGAAAGAACAAGTGATAATTTCTTTGATTACAACTTAAGTAAGAAAAAGAGATTTAAGAAGGTAAGCTCTTAAAAAAATAAATTTGGAAGGAATGAGTTGGCTTTGATGGTTTTCCTGAGGACACTTTAAGGTAGAATTCTTTGTGTCTTAGACTAGTCACATCTGGAAATATCTTCTGTGTAAGCTCAGGTGAGAGGGTCTGGAAATCATTTTGAAAATAGAGATAGATAAAGATCCTGTTGCTACACCAAATAGTCTTCCAGATGCCTTATATATGTTAGATTGTTACAGCAACTTTATGAGTTAGGTTTTACTATGCTCATTTTAGAGATGAAAAATTTCACCTTCTAGGAACTTAGTTGGCTTGTTTGACTTCCCTCAAATACAGGGTGGCAAAGTTGGGATTGAACATCAAGAACCTCTGCCTTTTAGCCTGATTTGCATTCAGGCTCTTTCCACTAACCTGTACTACTTTGTAACATGTGAGTAAAAAGGACCCAACAACAATGGCAGAGATCTAGAAACTTACACTTTTTTTCTAAAGGATAATCATCCACATGTGAAACAGGTATAAGACATAATTTAGTGCTCTTCTACAAGTCGCTGTTATAGTTAGACAGAGTTTGTGCTTCTTTTCTCATTCATCCCATCAGTAAAGATTACTATAATCCCAGCTCTCCATGTTTGTATACTTTACAGGGTACTTTAATAAATGTTTTAAAATAATCTCCACAAAAATTCATTAATAGCAGGCTGCGCATTATTTCCAATTTTTGGAAAGAAAAATTGAGATTCAAAAGGTGCTAAATGGTAGTGCTAATAGCTGAATCCAGTTTTTGTTTCTAAAGCTAATGATTCACTTAGTTCTAGTGACTCAAATGCCAGCACTGTACCTCCCATTGTTGGCTTTCAGAAAGATGAGTACATGTGATCTGTTCTCTTTGCTTTGTATCTGCTCATTACAGCTATTACAGCTTGAAATACTTTTCTAAACTTATTCAAAATAATTCTCTACTTATAATCATTTTCTTTATCATTTTCTAATCCAGAGTAGTTCGTATATCCCAGTTAGATATTATTAGAATGCTTCTCAGGTTATAATTCTAATTTCATCTAATTTTTCAGTTACTACTTTTAAGATTTCTCAAAAACAAACAAACAAAAAACAAACAAACAAACAAAAAAACCCACAAAAAACCACCACCTCTTACAGCCAACAAGATAAAAGAGCATTAGTAGCCCAGAGTATTATGTATTTGGACTAGAAATCTGGTGGGAGCATCTGTATGTCTTTATTTCTTTTTGCATAAGTACACTCAAGGTTAATTATTCATTGAATAATTCCATGTCATTGAAAGGGTAGAAAAACAATACAGGGAAAAATTCTGGTTTCTTAAATTTCTATAATCTTTCCTTATGGATAATGGCCTCCTTTTAAGATTGAATGAGTGTGTATATTTGACTTGTAAGCTTGTCACAGACTTGGCCTCATGTTTAGCACTCAGAATCCTTCAAAGTCATTTGGAGCCTCCTACTAAATTTTTTTCCACAGTTTTTGTGCCCTGACAGCCCCAGAACACTTAGCTCTGCCAGGTAGAGCCCTGGGAGAAAGTCAAGGTCAAGTCATTTGACACTTCCCACTTAACAAACAAACCACCACCACCAGTACACCAGAAAAATGCAAGTTGTTTGGTCGAGTCCGACTCTTTGCGACCCCATGGACAGTCCATGGAATTCTCCAGACCAGAATACTGAAGCGGGTAGCCTTTCCCTTCTCCAGCGGATCTTTCCAGCCCAGTAGTCAAACCCAGGTCTCCTACATTGCAGGCAAATTCTTTACCAGCTGAGCCACAAGGGAAGCTGCCCCCCTACCCCCCGACTACAGAAAGCAGAATCATTGTGGTAAGGGGGTATAGAACTTATCTAAGAGGGAGAAAGAGAAGTAGCCTGCGTTTCATATTCATTCCAGTGGAACTGGAGGCTGGGCTTGCAGGGACCCCCTGCTGCTCTATTATTCACTATTAACCTGTTGTCAGAGGAAAAGCCTTCTGAAGCCTGATCACCATATAAGCAGGGGAGGCCTAAGGTATCCTGAGAGATATTACAAATGAAAGAAAAATAGAAAATGCAATGAAATCATCATTGGCATTAATGGTATTTAACTGTGTTTACCAGTCTTAAACAGTTCACACACACTGATAAAGAGAAATTTGTTTAAGGAGGAAACTGCATTCTAACTTTGAGATTAAATAAAAATAATTAAAAACACATGTAGGAGAGCAAAATTTGCCATCCCAAAATGTGTATCTTTGGCATAAGGACTTCTTTAGGCTAGTTATTTTTAAGAAAGAAAAGACTCAGGAAGTTTTTCATATTACCTCCCCTTACCTGCCTAAAAGAGTTTAGATAGAGGCCCTGTTTCTGGAAGGAAGCTATCAGATAGATAACTGTAAAATGAGCTAGATGTGGTGGGGAGGGAAGAAGCTAGCAAAGTCTGTTAAAATTTCTCTCTGTCCCATTGTCTCTGTGGGACCCAGAAAACATTTAGTTACCAAACATTTGTTTTCCATCTCCATGTGCTTTGCTTCCTTCCCTTTCAAATCTCAAACCAGGATCCCCAACTTTCTCTTTTGTCTTTAGCTGAAGATGATATTTAAGGTGAGGGCTTCAGCTATTTTGGTGAGGTACTCAGTTTTCCTAGGTTTCTCCCATGTATACACACTATTATACTTTGACTTTTGTCCTGTTAATTTGTCTCATGTCAATTTAATTCTTAGACCAGTCAGAAGAACCAAGAAGGTAGAGGAAAATTTCTTGCTCCCCAAAGCAAGGTAGCTAATAGAAAGATTCCTGTGATTCTGTGATACCACAGAGCTCCATGCAATTGGAGAGGAAAGAATGCAAACACAGAAATGTGTAGCTGAGGAAAACACATGAGTAATAAACATCAAAGAAATCAATAGGAAAAATCATCTCCCTTAAGTAAGTCAAGGAAGCTCTGCTGCTGCTGCTAAGTCGCTTCAGTCGTGTCTGACTCTGTGCGACCCCACAGACAGCAGCCCATCAGGCTCCCCGTTCCTGGGATTCTCCAGGCAAGAACAATGGAGTGGGTTACCATTTCCTTCTCCAATGCATGAAAGTGAAAATTGAAAGTGAATTTGCTCAGTCATGTCCGACTCTTCGCGACCCCATGGACTGCAGCCCACCAGGCTCCTCTGTCCAGGGGATTTTCCAGGCAAGAGTACTGGAGTGGGGTGCCATTGCCTTCTCCTCAAGGAAGCTCTATTGGATAGTAAATGTTGTAATATCTCCTCTCAGGGCAATATACAGAGGCAAAGACAAGCATTTTTAAGACAAGAGGAAACTATGCTGGGATTTAAAATAAAAATTAATAATATAACTGACAAAGACCTATGGAAAGTATTTATGTATTCCACGGGGGAAATAAAATCAATGAAAAATGAACATATTGCATTTATGCACAACATATATTTTATGCTGTCTTAGTCCTAACACTAACAAGAGGAGAAAGGGGAAACAGACAGTAAGATGTTTCGCTGGCATTACTGACTCAATGGACATGAGGTTGAGCAAACTCTGGGAGATAGTGAAGGACATGGAAGCCTGGTGTGCTGCAGTCCAAAGAGTCGCAAAGCATCAGACACAACTTAGCAACTGAACAAGTCCTAACACAGTATTTTTGTTTTTCTAAGTGATTAAGGATCCACTATAGTCCATTATGTTATTTGTGGGATGGTTATATAGAATGACAACTCAATATTCTGTTGCTTGCTACAAAACTTTTGAAAGGCTCGGAGAATATACTTGGATAAGGGAGGAAAAGTAGTTTTCCTCCTACCCTTCTAGATTCTAGACTGAGACATCCCTGTAATAAAAAGAGTAACAGGAGAAAAAAATAGAAGTTTATAACATGTCTATCTCCTGTTGATGTTGGGAAAGTTTGAGGGCAAGAGGGGAAGCGGGTGACAGAGGATGAGATGGTTAGATGGCATCACTGACTCAGTGCACACAAGTTTGAGCAAACTCCAAGAGATAGTAAAGGAAAGGGAAAGCTGGTGTGCTGCAGTTCATGGGATCAGAGAGTCAGACGTGACTTAGTGACTGAACAACAACATACTTCTTGTATACGTGAAAAATCACCAGGAAAACTGAGTAACTCCCTGAAATGGCCCAAGCCATAACTTTAAATATGAGCTCTAGCTAAAGACAAAAGATGGTGCTGAGGGATTGGAGAGTCAGTTATGGGAGTTTATCAAGAAAAGAACAATAAACAAGAGTATGACTGTTATACAGATTTAGGTAATTTCCTTCTCCACTGATAAGAGTTTCTAGAGATTTGGTCATCTTTCTTTTCCTGACTCATTGGAGAACACCCTGATGCTGGGAAAGACTGAAGACAGAAGGAGAAGAGGATGATAGAGGATGAGATGGTTGGATGGCGTCACCAATTCATTGGATATGAACTTCAGCAAACTCCAGGAGATGGTGAAGGACAGGAAACCTGGCATGCTGCAATCCGTGAGTTTGCAAAGGGTTGGACATGACTTGGTGACTGAACAATGACTCTTCCTGGTACAGAGAGAAGACACCCTTGCAAGTGAACATTTCCCTTATAAATGAAAATGTTTCTTACTAAACAGTAACTTTGACTCAGTTTTCAGACCTTCTCCTATGTCTGCTGTTTCTTAAAAATAATCAGTCTAAAATAATCCTTATGCTAAAGACATATATTTTAGGATGACAAATTATGCTGCCCTTCACTTGTTTGCTACAAGAAAAGAACAACAAATGCACCTGGCAGGTTTTGTGAATATATTTTTTCTTCTGTGAATATATTTTTCCTTTAAGTTGGCTTAAACATGCATTTTTAAAAGAATAGGGGTCAGACCTAGCTGATACTCAGCTGTAAGCTGAATAGGTTATTGACAGCTAACGTTAATATCAGTCAATATCAAGACAGAATCAGTTAAATATTTAGATTATTACCCTAAGATTGGGCATCTAGTGGACTTACACCTTTTTCATTGGAAATAATACAATTTATTGCAACATGTTTTGGTCCCCAAATTAGAAGAGAAGTACATTCTGTTTTTACAGTGTGTATTGTTCATTTCAGATAGAAAAAATAAGAGGTATTGACTTAGAGTTCTATGTACTTAAAGAAAGAAAAAGTTAAATATTTGTTTCTTAATGCTGTATGAGAATATGAATATCATTGTGAATTTTTTTATTGCTTAGTATCACTAAGCCAATACATATTATTCTTGGTCTTAGAATATACTATCTTGTAAACTAATGTTTAGAACATTATTTTGATTTTTAAAATTGAAACTATATATATTTCTTCTTTCATTAAAAATTTTTCAGAAACAAACAAAAACCATACTAAATCTGTATGATGCAAATGTATTCGTATTTACTTGTGCAGAAAATTTTAAAATGTCAAAAATTATACCCTCTCAGAGATAATAATAGCAACAAGCTTGTAGTATTAAAATATTGAATATTAGACACGAGCTTTGAGTTATTCCTCTAGGAGTAATGACAGTTCTTTGCTTATTATTTACTATGGATTCATTGAGATCAGATGTTGTCATAGGCAATGAGATTCCAGATATAAATATAGAGTTTTTCCAGATGTAAAAAATGTCAAAAATTATACCCTCTCAGAGACAATGATAGCAACAAGCTGGTGGTATTAAAATATTGAATATTAGACATGAGCTTTGAATTATTCCTCTAGGAGTAATGACAGTTCTTTGCTTATTGTTTACTATGGAGTCATTGAGTATCAGATGTTGTCATAGGCAATGGGATTCCAGATATAAAAATATAGAGTTTTTCCTGGTTTTATGGACTTGCAGCTGAGTTGCTTTGGCATTTAAGGGTATATTCCTGTTTTTTCATTATATGAACCTAGCTATATGCACTCAGCTGACCAGGGACCAAAGTGTGTAACTGTGTAACTGGACAATATTAATAATAATAACTTGGCAAATATTTATTGAATGCTACTATGTGCCAAGTTTCCCTGCTGCCTCAGATGGTAAAAGTATCTACATGCAATGGGGGAGACCTGGGTTCTATCCCTGCTTTGGGAAGAACCCCTGGAGAAGAAAATAGCAACTCTCTCCAATATTATTGTCTGGAGAATTATATGGACAGAGAAGCCTGACTACCTGCAGTCAACCGGGTCTCAAAGATCAGACATGATTTCTGACTAACACTACTATGTGCCAAACTTATTTTACTGAATATTATTGAATATTCACAGAATGCTGGTGAGAATGTTCTACTATTGTCCCCGTTTTACAGATGAGGATGAAGTGAAAGCCGAAGAGTGAAAAAGTGTAACTTGTTAATACCTAACTGTTCAGTTCAGTTCAGTTCAGTTCAGTCGCTCAGTCGTGTCTGACTCTTTGCAATCCCATGAATCACATCACGCCAGGCCTCCCTGTCCATCACCATTTCCCAGAGTTCACACAGACTCACGTTCACCGAGTCCGTGATGCCATCCAGCCATCTCATCCTGGGTTGTCCCCTTCTCCTCCTGCCCCCAATCCATCCCAGCATCAAAGTCTTTTCCAATGAGTCAACTCTTTGCATGAGGTGGCCAAAGTACTGGAGTTTCAGGTTCAGCATCATTCCTTCCAAAGAAATCCCAGGGCTGATCTCCTTCACAATGGACTGGTTGGATCTCCTTGCAGTCCAAGGGACTCTCAAGAGTCATCTCCAACATCACAGTTCAAAAGCATCAATTCTTCGGTGCTCAGCCTTCTTCACAGTCCAACTCTCACATCCATACATGACCACAGGAAAAATCATCGCCTTGACTAGACAGACCTTAGTCGGCAAAGTAATGTCTCTGCTTTTGAATATGCTATCTAGGTTGGTCATAACTTTTCTTCCAAGGAGTAAGCGTCTTTTAATTTCATGGTTGCAGTCACCATCTGCAGTGATTTTGGAGCCTCCAAAAATAAAGTCTGACACTGTTTCCACTGTTTCTCCATCTATTTCCCATGAAATGATGGGACCGGATGCCATGATCTTTGTTTTCTGAAAGTTGAGCTTTAAGCCAACTTTTTCACTCTCCTCTTTCACTTTCATCAAGAGGCTTTTTAGCTCCTCTTCACTTTCTGCCATAAGGGTGGTGTCATCTACATATCTGAGGTGATTGATATTTCTCCCGGCAATCTTGATTCCAGCTTGTGTTTCTTCCAGCCCAGCATTTCTCATGATGTACTCTACATATAATTTAAATAAGCAGGGTGACAATATACAGCCTTGATGGACTCCTTTTCCTTTTTGGAACCAGTCTGTTGTTCCATGTCCAGTTCTAACTGTTGCTTCCTGGCCTGCATATAGGTTTCTCAAGAGGCAGGTCAGGTGGTCTGGTATTCCCATCTCTTGAAGAATTTTCCACAGTTGATTGTTATCCACACAGTCAAAGGCTTTGGCATAGTCAATAAAGCAGAAATAGATATTTTCTTGGAACTCTCTTGCTTTTTCAATGATCCAGTGGATGTTGGCAATTTGATCTCTGGTTCCTCTGCCTTTTCTAAAACCAGTTTGAACATCAGGAAGTTCATGGTTCACGTATTGCTGAAGCCTGGCTCGGAGAATTTTGAGCATTATTTTACTAGTGTGTGAGATGAGTACAATTGTGCGGTAGTTTGAGCATTCTTTGGCATTGCCTTTCTTTGGGATTGGAATGAAAACTGACCTTTTCCAGTCCTGTGGCCACTGCTGAATTTTCCAAACTTGCTGGCATATTAATTGCAGCACTTTCACAGCATCATCTTTCAGGATTTGAAATAGCTCAACTGGAATTCCATCCTGGATATTGTTTTTTCTTCTGAAGCTCTGTCCTCCTTGAAGGATTTATATGAGATATTTGCTTTTATTCCAGAGATTCTCAAGTACTTACACTAACACATCCCTTTTAACTTCTTAGTGACTCTTTAGGTATTTTTTGTACTCATCCAGAACTTGGAGACTATTGGGCCATCTTCCCTTTCAACTAGTTGTTCTCAGATTCAGTTTCCATGTATAGCAGTATCCTCTCGCATTGGAGGAATATTGCCTATTTTGAGCTCCAAACAGAATAGAATCTTTGATTCTATTTCATTTCCTGAAGCTCCTGCCACACAGTTGCTCTTTCTTCTTGGCCCTGCTGTTGAAAAGAGGTGGTAAGAGGGGAGAGGGGCTAAGAGGAGAGAGGGGAAGAAGGATTTGGCGTATACATCCATAATCTAGGAGTGCGGATTACGAGTGGCTTTACTGAAATTCTGCCACGGCCTGGTTGTGTGCTTTGGGTGAGTTATCTGAACTCTGTGCTTCAGTTTCCTTATCTCTAAAATGGGCATAATTATAAACTCATTTTGTAGGGTTACAGTAAGGGTTAAGTGAGTTAATACAGGAGCCTGGTGGGCTACGGTCTATGGGGTCACAAAGAGTCAGACTCGACTGAGCGACTAATGCATGCTGCTGCTGCTGCTGCTGCTGCTAAGTCGCTTCAGTCGTGTCTGACTCTGTGCGACCCCATAGAAGGCAGCCCACCAGGCTCTGCTGTCCCTGGGATTCTCTAGGCAAGAACACTGGAGTGGGTTGCTATTTCCTTCTCTAACGCATGAAAGTGAAAAGTGAAAGTGAAGTCGCTCTGTTGTGTCATACTCTTTGCGACCCCATAGACTGCAGCCTACCAGGCTCCTCCATCCATGGGATTTTCCAAGCAAGAGTACTGGAGTGGGGTGCCATTGCCTTCTCCAGCTAATGCTCCATCATCTAGAGTTTCTAGTAATCTGAGATTCCTCATCACCCAGTTTGTTAACATCATCCATATTTCTCTTTGCTTAATTATCATTCCTTAATTTCATCTAAAGACAATTCCTTTGCGCTTATTTTTTTGTAATGTAATTTCTGTTCTTGTTTCAGAAATGCAGTTTCTTCTCTTACTTCTCTGAGGATAAAAATATAACTTTCACTCTATCTTTCTTATTTCTCTTACTTATTCTGCTTATTGCTTTTGTTTGATTTGTTCTTTACTTGTTGCATGGATATCTTTCTTTTGATAGTTTGAACATGGTGAACGTAGGTTGTTGACTCAGATTTAAGAGTGAGCACTGTGAAAACATTTTGAGTACGTATGTTTGTGAGTTTATCCACTCAGAGCTTTGCTGTAGGGTGATTCATCAGGTCTGTTTCTTTGAGGAGCCTCTGATGTCAGTAATTTTAGGTTACTCCTCCTAGAACTGGTCAGATTTCCTATAGAAAGACCTTTCAATTTCTTGTCTGGACAGAATAGAATTAATTGCCTTCCCTGCATGCAGAGTCAAGAAATGGAGTTGAATTTGGACCTCAGTATTCAATATGTGTGTGTTCTCATCTCTTTGTTGCTGGTACAACATTCATCCTATTTCCAAACCTCAAGATCCTTTCAGCAGTCCCCAACCATTTTTGGCACCAAGGACTGATTTTGTGGAAGAAAATTTTTCCATGCACCAGGGAGGAGGGAATGATTTCAGGATGATTCAAGACCACTACATTTATTGTGTATTTTTTTCTCTGTTATTATTATATCAGCCCCACCTCAGGTCATCAGGCATTAGATCCTGAAAGTTGGGGGACCATGGCACCTCTGCAAAAAGTAAACCTTTAGTGTTATAACAAGATAGCAGAAAAGGATATTTTGTAGAGGAGAACTAACTACATCTTGAAGAGTATATTTTCAGACCCATCTTCATTCCCTTTTCCAAATATACCTTTTGCCCTCAATTCTTTGTGGTGAATCATCAATGTACATCAGGTTATATCTCTGCTTTTTTTCTGACTGCTAAGTCAGTTTAAGGTTCTGCTTTTCAGTTTCCAAAATTAAATTACTCATCTTCTTTCCTATTTTGCTGGCTTTTGTTGTGGGCTTATGATGTTTGAAACATCTTTTACTGTTGTTTTAATGAAGTTATTGAAGAAAGCAAAAGTAAAGTTATGCATTCAAGCCACTTCCAGTAACCATCTGGACTTATAATCAGTGTTTTGATATTTATCAAAGAATATGAAAAATCTATATACATTTCTAGGTTTTGCATTTTATTTTTTGCCTTCTTGAGGACAAACATTCTATATCTTTGAAATATTTATTATTCTCACTTCTGTATCATAATTGTCATAGGAACTGAGCATTCTCATATGTCCCAAGTCCTTCTGCAAGTAAATTGTCTTTCCTACAGGAGAGATATTATCCGTTACTATACTAGAAGATAGTACGTAGAAAAGTTTCCTCCCATAGGCCTTTTATCTTCTGAAAAACTACCACTTTATATCAAAACTGTAAAATGAATCTCTTGACACCTTTGTTTCACCATACCATTAAATTTAGAAACATTAATCTCAGGTATTAATCACAAATAACTAAGATTGAGTTTTAACTATGACAAATGAGTGTTTCCAGTTTGAAAAATGTTGCTCACCTCTTCCTTTCAACCAAAATTTCCTTTATCGGGTTTTTATTCCTAATTATTTCAGAAAGGCTATTTTTAAAAAAAAACCTCTGATTATCTGATTGTTTTTAGTATATTTTAAAATGTATCTATTGTTGCAAAGCAAAGTACCCCAAAACCTAGTGGCTAAAAACAACAATTTATGTTGCTCACAACTTTGTGAGTCTAGGAATTCCGAAAGAGCTTGACTGAGTGTTTTGTCTGATTCAGATGACATCATCAGGGTACCCCAGATGTAAGGGCTCTGTTCCAAAATCATGCCTTTACTCACATGTTTGGCCCTGTAGTACTCTTTGGGCTCGCTCTCTCTACTGGGCATCTGTCTTCTGTGTCCTTCCTTCTCCTGTACCTTGGGCTCTCGCTGCATGGCAGTCTCATGTTAGTCAGGCTTCCTGCAAAGCAGTTGACTTCCTCCAGAGCAAATGTTTCATAAATGAGACAGGAAGTGTTTCGCAGGACAGGAAGTAGAAAAGTAGAAGCTGACCTCAGCCTGGAAGCTAGGATAGTGTCACCTGTGTTAATTCCATTGATCAGAGCAGTCACAGATCTTACCTGTACTTAAAGGGAGGTGACATGAGACCGTCTCTCATTGGAGGAATGACAGAGATTTACAGCCATATCTAATCTACTAATCAGTCTCTCTCTTTCACACACACACACACACCCCAAATGTATATACATATTACCTATAAAAAAGATTTGAAAAGATTGAGCCAATTTCAGAACCTAAAGCAATACATGGCATAATCCTCTGCAAAATGGATGACAAAGCCATAAACACCTGCCTTATAAAGAGGAGAATCAGAGGTCCCCTCACCCTTTTTCATTACTCTTTTCTAATGATCTCTCTTTGGCAGAAATTCTTCCCATGGCTGTGATTGATATCACTTCTGATTCCAGAGCAGGAGAGAATAAGACTTCACTGAGTGAAATTTCTTAAGAGCCACCAATCTACCTATAATACAGTGAGTGCTAAAATTGTTACTTCATTCCCCAGAGAGTGTGGCTGTGTTTAGCCACAATTTCCCCCTTGCCATTAAGATAGCAGAGGAAGAAATATAAGGTATGTATGCCAAGGAAATGTCATGTGTTAATGTAGCAGCAGAAACTGTGATGGCAGTTCCTTAATACCAGGAAAATAATAACCTCACAGAAGAGACATGATCTGGGCTATTTCTAGCTGTTTGCCCTTCTACAGATAATTATATTTTCTATGTGCTTCATTTATAAAATAGATCCAGTAGTTTTATTTCTAAAGAGTTGTTATGAGACCAAAATAAGGGCACTCATATAGAGTTACATACTCTGGAAAAGAATAGGATTTTTTTTTAAACTCTTATTATTAACATTATTATCAGGGAACAATATGAAAATTAGTTGTATAGCCAGTTACAGAGCATATCCCTTTAGCATCCCTTATATCTAACTTATTAATATTTACTATCAAAATATACTGGGTTATATATATAACACAGCTATACAGAATCCTTGAATCAGTGCCAGCTACAAGTACATTCAGATAATAATTACCATAAGAAATATTTTAAGATCATTTCAGAATTTGTCATAAGATGGGCACATAGCTTGTCAGAACCATCCATCTGATATCTTTTCATGTAAAAATCTACCGAGGCTTCATCCTAAAACCACGAGATTAATCTGTACCAAATTGCAATAAACTCAAGCTTTGCCTGGAAGATGTGATACAGGAAGTCTGTCCCTTTTCTTACTTCCATCTGCATGACCAGCTCATTAGGACATGGTTCTGTCAATATCACTCTCATCATCCACCATTGTCATTTCACATATCTTAATCACACATTGGTTTCAGAGGATGCAAAAAGAAAAAAAAAAGTGACTTCAGCCTGCATCCTTGACCTCAGTCATCTACCATTTTGAGAGTGACCAGTTGGAATTAGAGGGAGCTAAATATAATGATGTGGTTAGGGAGTGTAAGCCATCACCATTGCTAGAAAGCACAATTAAGATAGCCAGTTTTCCCTACATCCCATGTGGCACAGTGGCCTCACTTATGAGTGAGCTCTTGGTATCTAGGAAGGTTTGCTCTGTCTCTCATCTGTGGCCTGGATCTTGTGGTCCTGAAAAAGCACGCTTACTAGAAATTATTTTCTCAAGAACGAGGCACCAACCCCGGAGACAGATCTGGATTCTAATCTTGATTCTATTACTTAATGGTTTTGTATCTTAGGGGAGGATAATTAACAACTATGATACTTAGATTATTCAACTGTAAAATGTCTATATTATAAAAGTATTGAGAATTAAAATGAGAAAATACATGTAAATTCCTAAATACCTGAACTTAATCTTCAACAGTAACTGATACATAACCTATCTTTCCTTTTTAAACTTGTTAATATATGGATACTTCCACCCACGTTCTTTTGAAGCAATTATCAGATATGTTACATCATTGCATCTTGAAATGTATCAGTATATACCTTTAACACTAAACAAATCCCTTAATAACATAACCTTTGTGAAATTACAATACCCAAATTATTAACAGTATCTAGTATTATAATTGTTAATTCATGTCATCAAATTTTCATCCCCCTGTTCACATTTCCCCAATTGCCTTATACTTATGGTTAGTTTTTACAGCCTTCGTTTGCATTGTAATCAAAATGATGTCCAATATTGGCTGATATAACTTCTAAGTGTCTTTAAAAATAAGCTTTCTGTTTCAAAATAATTTTAGATTTACAGAAAATCTGCACAGATATTAGAGAGGGTTCTCAAATGTCCTTTACTCAATTTTTGCTAATTTTAGCATCTTACAAAATCATAATACATCAAAACTAATAAATTCACATTAATACAATGTTATAGACTAAACTACTGATACTCAAATTTTTACCAGTTTTACCACTAATCTAGTATCTGTTCCAGAAGGTCACATTATGTTTAGGTTTTAGACTGTTTTAAACTTTAGTTTCCTCATTCATCTTTTTTTCTTTTTTTCCATATTTTTCTACAAGAAACCAGAAGATTTTTCTTGCAAAAACTCTCCAGTGTAAGTTGGGGTTGTAGGTTTGTGCTATTTTAAACAAGTTTCTGTGTACTTACATTTATCATAAATTGACACTATATCTAAAGGTTTGATCAAATTCAGATTAAATTATTTTTAATGTATTTAGTTAGTATTAGGTAAACTACTTAACAGACAATGTACTTCTGTAAGGAGATTCATAAATCTGTTTTTTTTTTTTTTTTTCCTCTTTCTGATGCTATCAGTAACTGATGATCTTTGTTTAGGTCCATTAATCCATTCAGGAGCTACAGAATGGTGATATTCTAATTTTATCATTTTCCACTGTGTATCAGTTGAAATGTTTCCAAAAAGAGAATTTTCTCCTCTGCAATTATAGTAGAGTTCATATAAAAACTTCTCCGGTGGCTCTTCCCTGGTGGACTTCCCTGATGGCTCAGACAGTAAAGTGTCTGCCTACAACGTGGGAGACCCCGGTTCAATCCCTGGGTCAGGAGGATCCCTTGGAGAAGGAAATGGCAACCCACTCCAGTACTCTTGCCTGGAAAATCCCACAGACGGAGGATCCTGGTAGGCTACAGTCCATGGGGTCGCAAAGAGTAGGACATGACTGAGCGACTTCACTTTCACTTTCATATAGAAAAGCAGAATAAATATTTAATTTCCCTCCTATATTTGCTAATTTCAGTGTAGTAATTTCCAGGCATATTTCAGTGATTTTTATCTATAATGTATTCTATTTTCATGGTTCCAATTCAATTTTTATTACTTTTTATTGAAAGATTATTGGTTAGAGCAATTTTGAGTTTACAGAAAAATTGTGCAGGAAGGACACAGAGTTCCCCCTGTACACAGGAGTACAAATACTCCTTCCCCCACCAGAGCCTTTCATATTATTAACATCTTGCATTAATGTTGTACATTTGTTAAAATTAATGAAGCAATATTGATACATTATTATTCCTAAAGTCCATAGTTTATATTATGGTTCACTTTTTATGATGTTCATTTCTATTGGTCTTGACAAACATATAACTTTATCAGATGAGTAGATAGAAAATATTTTCTCTTAGTCTGTGGATTATCTTTTCATTCTTTTAGGAATGTCTGTCACAAAGCAGATGCTTTTAATTTTAATAAAGTTCAATTTATCAATTTTTCTATAATGAATTTTACTTTTGGTGGTATATCTAAAAAGGCATTGCCAAATATAAGGTCACTCAGGCTTTCTCTTATTTTATCTTCTAAACAGTTTGTAGTTTTATATCTTACAATTAGGTTTGTGATCCATTTTAAGTTGCCTTTTATGAAAAGTATAAGGTCAGTATCTATATTCACTTTTCTGTATATAGATATCTAGTTGTTCCAGAACCCTTTGTTGAAAAGACTATACTTTCTCCATCAAATTTCTTCAGCTCTATTGTCAGATCCATTGATTATATTTGTGTGGATCTATTTCTCATCCCTCTATTGGGTTCCATTGATTTATTTCTGTATTCTTTCCCCAATACCACATCTCTTGATCACTGCAGCTTTATAATAAGTAAGTATTGAAATCAGATAGTGCCAATGCTCTAACCTTCTTCTTCATTATTGTGTTGTCTCTTCTGGATTTTATCCAGATAAACTTTAAATCAGTTTGTTGATATTCATAAAATAATTTGCTGGGATATAAACAGGGATTGGGATTTTGTTACATCTATATCAAGTTGAGAAAAACTAACACATTAATAATATTGTGTCTTTCTATACAAAAATATAAAGTATCTGTTTATTTAGATGTTCTTTAATATCTCCAATCTGTTTTTTAACAGTGTTCTTCATATAGATCTTATATATAGTTTTTTATGATTATCAAAATGGCAGAGTAGAAGGACGTGTGCTCATCATCTCACATAAGAACTCCAAAATTACAACTCACTGCTGAACAACCATCAACAAGAAAATGTTGGATCCTACCAAAAAAATATACCCCACATCCATAGGCAAAGGAGAAGCTCCAGCAAGACGGTAGGAGGGGAGAAATTGCATTTAGAATCAAACCCTGTACTGGACAGAGACACTCGGAGGGCATAAACAAAATCTTCTGTACACCAGGAGACCCCACAGAGACTGAGCCAAACCTGCTTTTGAGTGTTTGAGTGTCTCCTGCACAGGTACTGGTCAGTAGTGGCCTGCCACAGGGTCAGCGGCTCTGGGTGCAGCAGACATGGGTTTGGGATAAGCCTTCTGGGAGGATATCACCATTAACCCCACCAAAGAGCCACCAGAACTTACAAGGTTCTGGAAATAGGCTCTTGGAGGGCATAAACAAAACCTTGTGCACACCAGGACCCAGGAGAAAGGAGCAGTGACCCCACAAGAGACTGACTCAGACTTGCCTGTGAGTATCCAGGAGTCTCTGGCAGAGGCATGGGTCAGTGGTAGCCTGCTACAGGATTGGGCACTCTGAATGCTGCAGTACATGCATGGGACCTTTTGAAGGACCTCACCATTATCTTCAGTACCTCCACCATAGTTTGGTCTCAGGTTAAGGAACAGGGAGGGAACACAGCCTAGCCCATGAACAGAAAATTGGATTAAAGGTTTACTGAGTATGGCCCCACCCATTAGAACAAGACCCAGTTTCCCCCTTAGTCCTTCTCTCAAATCAGGAAGCCTCTTATCCTTATCTGTCAGAGGGCAAACAGAATGAAAACCACAATCAGAGAAAACTAATCAAACTGATCACATAGACCACAGTGTTGTCTAACTTAATGAAACTATGAGCAATGCCCTGTAGGGCCACCCAGGATGACAGGTCATGGTGGAGACTTCTGAAAAAACATGGTTGACTGGAAAAGGGAATTGCAAACCACTTCAGTATTCTTGCCTTGAGAACGCCATGAACAGTACAACAAGGCAAAAAGATAGGACACTGAAATATGAGCTACCCTGGTCAGTAAGTGCCCAATATGCTACTGGAGACCAGTGGAGAAATAACTCCAGAAAGAATGAAGAGACACAGCCAAAGAGAAAACATCCAGTTGGAGATATGATTGGTGATGGAAGTAAAGTCTGATGCTATAAAGAATAATATTGCATAGGAACCTGTAATGTTAGGTCCATGAATCAAGGCAAATTGGAAGTGGTCAAACAGGAGAGGTCAAGAGTGAACATCGACATTTTAACAGTGAACTAAAAAAAAAAAAAAAATGGAATGGGTGAATTTAACTCAGATGACCATTATATCTATGACTGTGGGCAAGAATCCCTTAGAAGAAATGGAGTAGCCCTCATAGTCAACAAGAGTCTGAAAAACAATACTTGGGTGCAAGTTCAAAAATGACAGAATGATCTCTGTTCATTTCCAAGGCAGGCCATTCAATATCACAGTAATCCAAGTATATGCTCCAACCAGTAATGCTAAAGAAGCTGAAGTTGAATGGTTCGAAGAAGACCTACAAGACCTTCTAGGACAAACACCCCCAAAAGATGTCCTTTTCATTATAGGGTAGTGGGATGCAAAAGTAGGAAGTCAAGAGATACTTCGAGTAACAGGCAAATTTGGCCTTGGACTAAAAAATAAAGCAGAGTTTTGCCAAGAGAATAAACTGGTCATAACAAACACTCTCTTCCAACAACACAAGAGACGACTCTATACGTGGACATCACCAGATGGTCAATACCAAAATCAGATTGATTATATTCTTTGCAGACAAAGATGGAGAATCTCTATACAGTCAGCAAAAAATGAGACCGAGCTGACTGTGGCTCAGATCATGAACTCCTTATTGCCAAATTCAGACTTAAATTGAAAAAAGTAGGGAAAACCACTAGACCATTCAGGTATGACCTTAATCAAATCCCTTACACTTATACAGTGGAAGTGACAAATAGATTCAAGAGATTAGATCTGATAGACAGAGTGCTTGATGAACTATGGACAGAGATTCATGACACTCTACAAGAGGCAGGGATCAAGACCATCCCCAAGAAAAAAAAAATGCAAAAAGGCAAAATGGTTGTCTGAGGAGGCCTTACAAATAGGTAGAAAAAGAAGACAAGTTAAAGGCAAAGGAGAAAAGAAAAGATATACCCATCTGAATGCAGAGTTCCTAAGAACAGCAAGGAGAGATAAAAAGCCTTCCTCAGTGATCGGTGCAAAGAAATAGAGGAAAACAATAGAATGAGAAAGACTAGAGATCTCTTCAAGAAAATTAGAGATACCAAGGGAACACTTACTGCAAAGATGGGCAGAGTAAAGGACAGAAATTGTATGGACCTAACAGAAGCAGATATAATGGTCATCTGAATTAAATTCACCAATTCCAGTTCATTTTAGTTTGCTGATTCCTAGAATGTCAATGTTCACACTTGCCATCTCCTGTTTGACCACTTCCAATTTGCCTTGATACGTGGACCTAATATTCCAGGTTCCTATGAAATATTGCTCTTTGCAGCATGGACCTTGCTTCTAACACCATTCACATCCATAACTGAGTATTGTTTTTGCTTTGGCTCCATCCCTTTATTCTTTCTGGAGTTATTTCTCCATTGATCTCCAGTAGTATATTGGTCACCTACCGACCTGGGGAGTTCCTCTTTCAGTATCCTATCATTTTTCCTTTTCATACTGTTCATGGGGTTCTCAAGGCAAGAATACTGAAGTGGTTTTCCATTCCCTTCTCCAGTGGACCACATTCTGTCAGACCTCTCCACCATGACCTGCCCATCTTGGGTGGCCCCACAGGGCATGGCTTAGTTTCATTGAGTTAGGCAAGGCTGTGGTCCATGTGATCAGATTGACTATTGTTCTGTGATTATGATTTCAGTGTGTCTGCCCTCTGATGCCCTCTCACAACACCTACCATCTTACTTGGATTTCTCTTACCTTGGATGTGGGGTATCTTTTCATGGCTGCTCCAGCAAAGTGCAGCCACTGCTCCTTACCTTGGATGAAGGGTATCTCCTCATGGCCGACCCTCCTGAACTTGAACCTGGAGTAGCTCCTCTCGGCCCTCCTGCACTTGGGCAGCCACCGCTCCTTGTATGTGGGGTTGTTCCTCTTGGCCGCTGCCCCTGACCTCGGACGTGGGGTATCTCCTCTCAGCCCCCACCCCTGACCTTGGGTGTGGGAATCCATGGCAGGAATCCCTTAGAAGAAATGGAGTAGCCATCATGGTTAACAAAAGAGTCTGAAATGCAGCACTTGAATGCAATCTCAAAAATGGCAGAATGATCTGTGTTCGTTTCCAAGGCAAATCATTCAGTATCACAGTAATCCAAGTATATGCCCTGACAAGTAACACTAAAGAAGCTGAAGTTGAATAGTTCTAGGAAAATCTAAAAGACCTTCTAGAACTAATACCCAAAGAAGATGTCCTTTTCATTATAGGGGACTGGGATGCAAAAGTAGGATGTCAAAAAACACCTGTGGTAGCAGGCAAATTTGGCCTTGGAATACACAATGAAGCAGGGCAAAGACTAATAGAGTTTTGCCAAGAAAATGCACTGGTCATAGCAAACACCCTCTTCCAACAACACAAGAGAAGACTCTACACATGAGCATCACCAAATGGTCAACACCGAAGTCAGATTGATTAGATTCATAGCAGCCAAAAATGGAGAAGCTCTATACAGTCAACAAAAAAAAAGACCGGGAGCTGACTGTGGCTCAGATCATGAACTCCTTATTGCCAAATTCAGACTTAAATTGAAGAAAGTAGGAAAAACCACTAGACCATTCAGGTATGACCTAAATCAAATCCCTTACACTTATACAGTGGAAGTGACAAATAGATTTAAGGGACTAGATCTGATAGATAGAGTGCCTGATGAACTATGGATGGAGGTTTATGATATTGTACAGGAGACAGGGATCAAGACCATCCCCATGGAAAAGAAATGCAGAAAAGCAAAATGGCTGTCTTGGGAGGCCTTACAGATAGCTGCAAAAAGAAGAGAAGCAAAAAGCCAAGGAGAAAAGGAAAGATATAAGCATCTGAATGCAGAGTTTCAGAGAATAGCAAGGAGAGATAAGAAAGCCTTCCTCAGCAATCAATGCAAAGAAATAGAGGAAAACAACAGGATGCAAAAGTCTAGAGATCTCTTCAAAAAAAATTAGAGATACCAAGGGAACATTTCATGCAAAGATGGACTAGATAAAGGACAGAAATGGTATGGACCTAACAGAAGCAGAAGATATTAAGTAGGAGGCAAGAATACACAGAAAAACTTGTGAAAAATCTTAATGACCCAGATAACCATGATGGTGACATCACTCACCTAGAGCCAGACATCCTGGAATGTGAAGTGAAGTGGGCCTTAGAAAGCATCACTACAAACAAAGCTAGTGGAGGTGATGGAATTCCAGTAGAGCTGTTTCAAATCCTGAAAGATGATGCTGTGAAAGTGCTGCACTCAATATGCCAGCATATTTGGAAAACTCAGCAGTGGCCACAGGACTAGAAAAGGTGAGTTTTCATTCCAATACCAAAGAAAGGCAATGCCAAAGAATGCTCAAACTATTGCACAATTGCACTCATCTCACATGCTAGTAAAGTAATGCTCAAAATTCTCCAAGCCAGGCTTCAGCAATACGTAAACTGTGAACTTCCAGATGTTCAAGCTGGTTTTAGAAAAGACAGAGGAACCAGAGATCAAATTGCCAACATCCACTGGATCATGGAAAAAGCAAGAGACTTCCAGAAAAACATCCATTTCTGCTTTATTGACTATGCCAAAGCCTTTGACTGTGTGGATCACAATAAACTGTAGAAAATTCTGAAAGAGATGGGAATACCAGACCACCTGACCTGCCTCTTGAGAAACCTATATGCAGGTCAGGAAGCAACAGTTAGAACTGGACATGGAACAACAGACTTGTTCCAAATAGGAAAAGGAGTGTGTCAAGGCTGTATATTTTCACCCTACTTCTTTAACTTCTATGCAGAGTACATCATGAGAAATGCTGGGCTGGATGAAGCACAAGCTGGAATCAAGGTTTCAGGGAAAAATATCAATAACTTCATATATGCAGATGACACCACCTTTCTCCAGAAAGCGAAGAAGAGCTAAAGAGCCTCTTGATGAAATAAAAGAGGAGAGTGAAAAAGTTGACTCTAAACTCAACATTCAGAAAACTAAGATCATGGCATCTGGTCCAATCACTTTATGGGAAATAGATGGGGAAACAATAGAAAGAATGCGAGACTTCATTTTTTGGGGGGCTCCAAAATCACTGCAAATGGTGACTGCAGCCATGAAATTAAAAGATGCTTGCTCCTTGTAAGAAAAGCTATAACCAACCTAGACATCATACTAAAAAGCAGAGACTTTACTTTGCCGACAAAGGTCCATGTAGTCAAAACTATGGTTTTTCCAGTAGTAATGTATGAATGTGAGAGTTAGACTATAAAGAAGGGTGAGTGCCGAAGAATTGATGCTTTTGAACTGTGGTGTTGGAGAACACTCTTGAGAGTCCCTTGGACTGCAAGGGGATTAAACTAGTCAATCCTAAAGGAAATGAGCCCTGAATATTCATTGGAAAGACATGCTCAAGCTGCAGTTCCAATAATTTGGCCATCTGATGCAAAGAACTGACTCACTGTAAAAGACCTGGATGCTGGGAAAGATTGAAGGCAGGAGGAGAAGGGGACGACAGTGAGATGGTTGGATGGCATCACCAACTCGATGGACATTAGTTTGACTAAGCTCCAGAAACTGGTGATGGACAAGGAAGCCTGGAGTGCTGCAGTCCATGGGGTGGCAAAGAGTCAGACATGACTGAGCAACTGAATTGACTGATAGTATTTTTATTTATACCTATATATTTCCAATTGGATTTTGCTAATATAAATGGTACTGTGTTTTTATTTTCAAGTTTTAATTTCTCATTGCTGATAGATAAGAAAGCAATTGGCTTTTGGAGGTTTACCTTTTATCCTGCCAACTTGTTTTAATTGTTAGCTAGTTCAAAGTGTTTTACTGTTGTTATTGTTTCTAGAATGGTTTTTACATAAGAATTTGGGTATTGGATTTGGTCACATGATTTTTCTGCATCTATTGATGGATTTTTGGTAATGTTCTTTTGGGTAGTCCCTTTTTTGTTTTCAGAATCATTTCATATGCTAGAGATATATAATATATCTCTATTATATATATACATATGTATATAATGCTTTGACTGACAGTAAATTTAAGTGACATTAATGTGTTTAATGTCAAACTTAATATTCAAAATTATCTGATACACTGAAATGTCAAGCTGAACTCTATAATAGGCAAAAGTTAAGTCCTGTGTATCTCATTAAGTACATGATGAAAAAAAATATTGATTTGGCAGAAGTTTTTGGAGGAAACTATAGCAAATTTTGTTGGCAAAAAATTTAATGTTAAATAATATTAAATTATCTGGCTGATTAATAAACAGTCTGTAGTATTTAGTTTCTATTTTCTAATGGCAAAATTTAACAGAGTTCAAGATGAAGGAGAGTGTGTTGTGCATTATTTTCATAATTATCACCCTGATGTAAGAATGTGTTGAGACCTCAATACCATAAGATAGCATAGACATTAATAATAGCAAGTTAAAAACTTGAGAAATGGTGGATTTAATGCAGATGCATGATAAAGAAAAGAAATATTTGGTGAATTGCTATGTAAAAGGAAATTTATATATGTTCTCTCAGCACAGAACATAACTAAAAGTAGCAGCTAAAACTAAAAAGTAAAACATATTTTAACATATATATAGTGTTGCCATTAATATACTTATATAAAGCAAATTTCTGGGGTATGCTGTTGTAGAGTTGTTAAATGGATGTAATGTTAGGTTAAGTGAAATCTGAAGTGACTTTCCCCCATAGAATCTCTAATTCTCCTAGAGCTCACTTGAAGAAATGTATTCTACCATAAAGCACATGGTCTTTGTGAAACCCTGGATGGGGATACTAGCAACCAGGGCAGAGTAGTCAGAACACTAAAAAGTAGCTCACCAGAGAGCAAGGGCTGGTAAAAGTGAACACTGACAGAAAATACACCTTCCTCAAGATTATAGGAGAAAGTCCGTGAGCTTGTGCTCTTCCAATGATCCATCATTAGCACGAATAGTATAGCTCTCATGCCCCCCTCACCAGTTTTGAAAGGCAGCTCCTTTTCTGCAAGGCAATTTTCTGGAAATAATAGCTCTAAAAAGAAAAAGAAGATGAGGTAGAATGTTTGGCAGTGTGACTGACCTCAAGAAGACAGATATACTTTAAAATTTCTGTGAGGCAAGAGAACTTAAAAGCTCCCACCTAGAACTTTACTCCATCTTACAACAGATAGCCAAGCCGTGCCTACATTCAGTATCAAAAGGTTCATACGAGAAGTAATTCTAGTTGCTATGAAAAAAAGAGACATCTGTAAGCCAGTCATAAAGATGATACAGCAAGTTACAATCCTTTTATTAAGAGACATTCCTTTGGTTGAGGTCACTTATTAGCAAGGGGTGAACCTCTAGAAAGTAAAGGATTAGCACAGAATTGTTTTTTCTCCATCGTTAATGTGAACCACCTAATAGGATTTTTTTAAACATGGTGAATAATAATTAGTATTCTGTTCTCTAGTTTGAATAAATTTAAACCAAATACTTTTTTGTTTAAGGATAACAGAGATAACATTTGCCTTGCTCTTTTAAATAGCTCCATTAAAACTAGGAAGACAAAAGAAACTTTAGCAGATCATTACAGTTAAATTTGATACCAATTACACTGTCAAAAATGAATATAATTGAATTCAAGTCAACAAGCCTTGACTATATTATTTATATAAAAATACTTAAGACTCAATTTAACTAACCTTATGAAGCCTGGGTGTAAATAATATAGTTGGAATAGGCTGAAGAATTCCATATGGAATGAAATCATACCTTCTTTGAATGTCTGATACAAGTAGGGAATATTCAATGCTGTGGCTTTCAGTTTTTCCTTTAAATGTTAAACTCTCAAAGTAAGAGACCTAATTGACACATTTCCAATTATTCTTTTCTTTTATGCTATTCTAAATATGTGTCACTGACAGTGAAGAAATATCCCAATTAGGAATATAAAAGCTTTAAACCTACCTCTTGTTGAGGGAAGCCCAGGAACCTTGTGAATGAACTCTTGCACCCTACACTATGCTTCATTGACGTGATGCAGAGAAACCCTCCTTAAAAACTGACCCCATCTACTCTGCTCTCCCTGTTTATGGGAAATCTATATAAGAATATACGTTCATCAGTAGACTATTTGAAAAAGATAACTTAGCAGCAAAAGTGGTTTTTATTGTCCCTTCCAGTTGAATTTGTACTGAAACAAATTGCCATATTCTGCCTCCAAACAAAAGCTATTTCTGAAGCAACATGATTGCATCTGGCTGATTTTAAATTGTGACCAGTGGTGTGGTTCTGACAGAGTTAGTCCAATTTTCTGGCTAGATTTCTGGTGCTTATTAACTTCTGAAAGAAAAGAAAGAAACATATTTAGTGCGTATACTTACAGGCCATTAATATAATGCCTACCCTTGGTCTTAAGGAGTGAGATACATAAAAGAAAAGAAAATGACATTTTCTCAAACGCAAAAATGCCACTCTCCATTGTTGTTATAAAAGATATCCTAGTACAAGCATCGGAGAAATCTCCATGTGAGAAAGGGTGAAAATACTAAGGAAAATTTAAGTGTGGAAAAGAGATGTAATTTCAAAAACCAGTGCCCATGGAGGCTGCATTGTTTAGGGTTTCTGAAGTTGTCACTCCTCACCTAGAAGTGAGGAGCATCAGAATACATTGGTGAGAGGTGCCAAGGACATGAAAAGAAAAGAAAGCATATGTGCCTGAATCCAGCTTTGTAGAGATGATTTCTGCCAGACTAGAGTAATAAGGAGTTGAAAGTGAAGAAACCCATCAAAGTCAATTGATAATGTAGGATTTGAGGATATATCAAATTTCTAGTTCACTCTTCTTACCAATAGAAAGGTCACAGATTGATTAAATGACAGGACAGAGTCTGCAAAAGGACATCTAGATTAAAGAAGTATGGACGTTTGGCTTTTACTATTGAAATCCTCTATCCCTTCTAAATTACTTCTTTGTAATAAGTATACTCTTATTCTATCCGGAATAAGTGTGCTCCCTGTGGAGAGGAGGTGTTTTCAAAGCAAAGGCCGAATTTTCTATACTTGTATGAACCACTTAGTTTCAGAAAAAAAAGCACAACAAAATATAAGACAAAGGAAAAAAAAAAGCGTATTTCACAAGAGCAACAACAAAGGTAAAAGTCTAGGAAGTAAAATTAGAAAAGCTACTCAAATTTTATGCTATGCTAACACAAACATATAAAACTGTATAATTTTACAAGGCCCAGGGTTGCCTTACTGACTGTTTTAACCAAGAGTCGTTTTCAGCTTTTGAAATATGCCTATATATATATATATGTGTGTAATAGAAACTGGTTTTCAAAGTGGATATTTTCTTTGGACAAAAACTTCCATTTTAAGCCAAACCAAATGAATTCATACATTTGATATATAGTCACTTCGTAATCCAGTCACACCATGAGCCCAGCACTATACTAGACACTAGAGATGCAAAGATGATCCATGTCACATATAATTATTTAATTTATAATTGTGTTAAATGCCATTGAGAAAACATATTTACAGTTTCATTTGAGTTTTTCATTGCCATTATAACCAATTTAACAGCTTAATGGAGTGAAATGGATTGCTTTTTAAAACATTTTTCTTGCTCTGGCCAAGAAAAGGAACCAAGTTTAAGAAAAGAAAGAAATAAGAGCTGCTTCTGTCAGACTGAGCCTCCCATTCCATTCGACTTTTGGAATGTTGGAAAAAATAATTGCCTAGGCAATGTATTTGGTCAATTATCCTATATTCTTAAGCTTCTGGACCTTTATATCTTCTCATTTAGGAATGTCTTTCACTTCCTTCAAGATTAGCTTAAATACCACTTCCTTATTCATACTTACTGGGATCAGTAGGTGTTAGAGAAGGTCATTTAGAGGACAGGACTTCTGGATTGACCCATGAGCTAGACCCAGGCTATGCAAATCTCCTCACCATCTCCCCTGTCCTTGGAATGTGCATTCTTCCCATCATTCCCATGGTGTGCATCACTTTTAGGGACACAGACTTGAGAAAGTAAGGTATTGTTGGGACCATCTGGGACTGAGTAAATATGGACCAAATACAGTTAAGGTCTGATAGCTCAGTTGGTAAAGAATCTGCCTGCAGTGCAGGAGACCTCGGTTTGATTCCTGGGTCAGGATGATCCACTGGAGAAAGGGACAGGCTACCCACTCCAGTATTCTTGGGCTTCCCTTGTGGCTTAGCTGGTAAAGAATTCACCTGCAATGTGGGAGAGCTGGGTTTGATCCCTGGGTTGGGAAGATCCCCTAGAGAAGGGAAAGGCTACCCACTCCAGTATTCTGGCCTGGAGAATTCCATGGACTGTATAGTCCATGGGGTTGCAAAGAGTCAGACATGAATGAGTGACTTGCACACACCCACATAAACTTAAGATTCTCGTGGCTGATACAGAGATTCAGCAGTTTTTGCAGACACCCAAGGCAAGCCTCTTGTGTAAATTCCCTTGCTTATTAAACTCACCATCTACCAATCTGGAGTGGCCTGACTATCTTCAGTCTTTCCTGGCCCTCCAGGTACTGGCACCAATTTGGGAACTAACAATAGTAAAAATGAATAGTTTTTTTTTTTTTTTTTTTTTTTTTAAGCTTTGTTGTGTTATGTGTTTTTTATAGTTCTTATCACATTAATCATTTAACTTCATTTTCAATTAAGTTTGAAAATAACGGGTGTTAGTCGCTCAGTCATGTCTGACTCTTTGTGACCCCATGGACTATAGCCCATCAGGATCTTCTGTCTGTGGAATTCTCTGGGTAAGAATACTAGAGTGAGTCAACATTTCCTTCTCCAAAGGGTCATCCTGACCAAAGGATCAAACTCAGATCTCCTGCATTGCAGGCAGATTCTTTACCATCTGAGATACAGGGAAGTTTGAAAATTAACCAAAGGGAAATCTATCCAATCCATCTGATTTTTAAAAATCATACTAGTTCAGTAGTAAAAGAAAAGATTTTATTAGTCTTTTTCTGTGTCCTAAGGTAGTGTTTTTGGATGAAAACAGCAAAATGAGAATATTTATTTAAATATCATAAAATGTCAGTCAGTAATAGCAATTATAAATATTAATGAGCAGAATTTAATGAAAGTTTCTGTGAACTTAAAGTTTCTCAATCACACCTTATCAAGAATTATTCTTCAAATTTTTCCTCAAACTATGCAAAGATTGATAATGAACAAAATATAATAAAGAATTAATTTTCTTAAGACAAATTGAAGAAGCAACTAAAATCATTTCCTATTTTCATGATTCTGGAATCAAAACCATCTAAAACCATCAAATTTCTATCTACATTTGCATCACATTACCATCCAGTCAACTCTTGCTCAGGAAAAGTCGCAAATAACTCTACTGTTCATTCTAAGAACATCCCAGAAGCCCATTTAAAATGAATATCAGACTGTTCAATTTACAACAGATAGAATGGAAAGACTGCTTCTGAAGACTCCCTTCAAACCCTCTCCTTGAAGCCTTAGCTTGCTATGTCTATCAATCCTAACATGATATATTAAGAACTTTACCCAATCCTGATTGAATACATTGCCTTAAGCCAGGCTGCAAGTCATCATGGAAATCCCAATTTTCCTGCCCCTCTCTGAAATGCTATTCATATTCTATTGAGACAGTGATCACCCTTACTGTAATAACCAATAAACTCAATTTTCCATTATCAACTGATAATTTTGGTAGCATTTGATAAAATTCTTACTAAATGGCTAAAGTCTCCCTTTTCATTAACGAATTAGAATTTATGCACACCAAATTGTCTTCCAGGTTAGATTTGAGTTCAATACATTTCTGGTTTAAAAAAAAAAAAGTCTATTTAAAGTAGAACTTGGCCTTCTTATGGAATGTATAAAACTGTATTTTTATAAAATGAGTAGTGTTTGAAATTTCAAATCAAATATATCCAAGCTTTTTTAAAATACTAGACTGTACCTCAAACCATTTCCTTTCATTTTTTAGTAACTTTGAATTTATACATGAGTACTTGCTTTCATTCATATAAGAAATTTGAAATATGGTGCTCTAATAGAACAGAAGCAGTGAATTCCCATTCTTAAGTTATCATAAATCACTTTGACTTTAAGTATTGTTTTTATTTGTGCTTTGTGACATACCTGCTTTTAGCTTGATCCTCCTATACAACTTCTTCACAGAATAATACATTTTTAGCCATTTAGGTAACTTAAGGTAACTTAAGGAAACAGTGTTAGGTCAGGATTTGAATGGGCTTTACTGAGTTTTATTCTTCTTTTCTATTTCATATTACCTTTGTCACTATTGACAATTACCTTATCTCTCTAAGCATCAACTTCTTAATCTGCAAAATGGGAATATTGATAACGTTACCTAATTTCTGAATTTGCTGTGAGGGTAAAATGAATTGAGAAATGTAAAGCAGTTAGTATTGCCCTGGCATGTAGGAGGTATTAAGTCATTGATAACTATCTTAATTTTTGTTATTTACCAGTTTATCCAAGCCCTCATCCTAATGAGGATATCTTTTCATTCAAGATGATCTATTGTTTGCTGTCATCTGCTTATCACTGCACTGTTGCTTTAACTGGGATACTTCTGTAGCTCATGGTACTTTCCTCCAAAGTGTTCCATAAAAGACAAGCTTTCTCAGAGCCTACATTTTAATTTTTTCATGGAACTCCACCTTCCTGTAGAGTGTAAGCCTCAGTGTAAGTTGCTATCCAAATGCAGGCCAAATGCATTGCCTAAATTATTGCTTATTTTTTCTACTTTCTTGATACTATTGAAATTTATATATTAAAAATATCTTATTTTAAATCATAGCAAATCTGTGTGTGTGTCAGTCACTCAGTTGTGTCTGACTTTTTGTGACCCCATGGACTGTAGCCCCAGGCTCCTCTGTCCATGGGATTCTCCAGGCAAGAATACTGGAGTGGATTGCCATTCCCTTCGCCAATAGCAAATCTAAGCTATCATATAACCTCATATACTTTTTAAATTGCTAACTTTATTATGTATTCTGCTATGTGCTTTTTTGAAAACACAATTCAACCAAAGTTATGCTCTGGATTTTGTATATAATGTATACGCTTAAGACATATTATGCCTTATAGTAACTCTTCCAAATTTTTATTTCAGCCAGGTACACAATGAAACATTTACCTCTGAATCCTCAAGCAAAAGGCCCCTGGTAAGTTCTAGAAGTATAAATAAGTAAGTAATGGGAACTTAAGAGTTGTAGTCACGGAGAAGGCAATGGCACCCCACTCCAGTACTCTTGCCTGGAAAATCCCATGGACAGAGGAGCCTGGTAGGCTGCAGTCCATGGGGTCGCTGAGAGTTCGACGTGACTCAGTGACTTCACTTTCACTTTTCACTTTCAAGCATTGGAGAAGGAAATGGCAACCCACTCCAGTGTTCTTGCTTGGAGAATCCCAGGAATGGCAGAGCCTAGTGGGCTGCCATCTATGGGGTCACACAGAGTCAGACATGACTGAAGCAACTTAGCAGCAGCAGCAGAACTGACTAGACATCAAAGAATCCATACAGGAAGAAAAGCATATAAATGTAACATATGTTGTAAGGCTTTTAATGATAAATCGACCCTTAGAGTTCATGAGAGAAATCATACTGGAGAAAAACCATAAAAAAAAAAAAAAAAAGAGTTGTAGTCAATCAGCAATTCAGAATCCTCAAGGGGACAGCTCCATTGGATAGCTGCCCCACATGTCTGAATGCATGGTGCCTTCTTTATATGGGAAGGTAATTCCACTAATCTTCCAAAATCAGTGCAGCATCTGTTGGATTTCCATTAGCAGGATTACAATTGTATAAATTCTAGAAGATTACAAGGTAGAAGGACCTCAAAGTTTACCTAGTCCAGTTACCTTACAAGCAGCTTAAAGACTTGCTCAAGGTGACACTGCCCGTTAATAAGAGATTTGTCTCTGGAATCAGATTCTGTAACTCCCAGCTCAGCGCCATTTCTGCTTTACCTCAGATTTGGTTTGACTCATGCTCTTTCTCACTGTTTCATTGGATTAATGATACACATTTGTGAGATGGATGGTCATGGTTTTTGTCATTTTTCTAAAGAGATGTTCATTTACCCTCTTCAGCTCAACAGAATCCATGCAAACTTTTCTTTCTATGTCTCCTTCATGTCTGTCAACTCTGGAAAAATGAGAAAAATTCCAGTACCAGGCATTGCATTGATCCTATTGGAAGCCTTTTCATCATAAACAACAACAAATAGTTGTTGAACATTCACTGTGTTTATGGGATACTTTATCATTTTCTTTTTCTCATTCTGCTATAGGTCTGTCAGTCTCTCTGTATATCTCTTCTAGAGAACATCTTTTGTTTAAAATAGTTCTCAGGTTTTTTTTTGTACTCACAGACATAATCTGTGGGTGGGCCTGCTTTTATTCATAGGTGTTTGCTTTGTGGAAATGCAAACCTCAAATACTGATTAAACTATACATGTGGCCCCTCCACAGTAGGTTTCCTCCATGAGAGCAAACTGAATTTTTCAGTAAACAGTTTTTTCATGCAATACCAAGCAAACATTCCTGTAACTGTATTATTTTCCTAATAAATAAATAATTTAAAAAAGAAATATTACAAGTTACTCTGGCTATTATGAATATGGGACAAAAGGGATGCAAAGAAAGATCAGCACAGTGCTTAATGGGTTAGTCTTAGAGAGAACAAGATTGGAATAATAACGACTGGAAGAGGGCAGTGGTCTTGGAATTGGTAATAAGTGTATGGGTTTGGAAAAGTAGGGCAAATAATTTGCTGATGAGTTGGATATGGAGTGTGAGGAAAAGAGGCATTGTCAAGAATGAGTTTGGAACTCCTGGAAAGAGACTGGAGTCACTGCTGGATAAATGTTATGTTAAAAATGCCACAGACATAGACAAGGTCACACAGGAAAAGTGTGGAAAGAAAATTGTGTTAAATACTGAACAAAAGAATTGAAACGCACCATCCAGTGAGACAGAAGAAATCAGCAAATACCAAAATCCAGAAAAAGATATTTTAGAGAGAGGAGATGGTCAGCTGTGCCAAATAGTGATGAGAAATTCATAAAGTGAAGGCAGAGGAATGCCCATTGGCCTTGGCAATTTGAAGTTCACTGGTGATTTGATAAAAAGGATTTTAGTGATGTGATGAGGAGTGATGAGCAATCAGAGTGGAGGTGAAAAGAGAATGGAAGCAGAGGAAGCTGGTGTTAGCAGGAAGAAAATTAATTGCACAAATTTGGAGATGAAGAAAATATGATTTGTAGATGATAAGATAATTGAGGTTAAGGAGATTCTTCTTTTTTAAGATAAGTAAACAAACAAAAAAAAAGAATCATACACTCTAATTCTGATGTGTAGAAAATATGTAATTTTGTCTACTGTTAGCTTGACTTCTCATTAGCTGCCACCTGCTGGCTAGAGGAGAAAAAAAAGTTTAAAAAAGTTAAAAAAAGTTAAAAGTTAAAAAAAAAAAAAGTTCCCCCCCCCTCCTCAGGTTAAAGTTTAATTCAATCTGACGATTTAAATTATCCTTTAAAAGGAAGGAAAGAAGTAACCAAGTTCCCAAGTTGCTTCCCCTTGCTTGTCTATAATATGACTTCTCTCCCGTGGTGGTGAAGGGAAAGAGTCAGATCCTGTGTGGTCCTCTCTTCTCTCCTAGCTGATGATGGCTTTTATTCCAGGCGCTTATTGCTGAAGTCTGTGGGGGCTCTAACGCATGGCCTGCTCACTCTCGTGGGTTCTCTCATTCAAAGCTCAAGGATGCTCTCTAGCAATCTCACCATCCACTGTTGTCCTGCTGCTGCTGCTGCTGCTAAGTCGCTTCAGTCGTGTCCGACTCTGTGCGACCCCATAGACGGCAGCCCACCAGGCTCCCCCGTCCCTGGGATTCTCCAGGCAAGAACACTGGAGTGGGTTGCCATTTCCTTCTCCAATGCATGAAAGTGAAAAGTGAAAGGGAAGTTGCTCAGTTGTGCCCGACTCTTAGCGACTCCTCGGACTGCAGCCCTCCAGGCTCCTCCGTCCATGGGGTTTTCCAGGCAAGAGCACTGGAGTGGGGGGGCCACTGCCTTCTCCGCTGTTGTCCTGAGTCCCTACCATATCTTGTATCCCACCCTCTGGTCCAGTGCTAGGGACCAGCCAATGCTCCAAAGGTATTTTATCAGATAAGGCAAGTCTGGGGAATCAACATTGCATCCGTACACCCACATGCTGAGGGCACAGTCAGATATTTAAACATCAAGGGCATCCTCTGCCTGACCACATTGCACCCCACAAATTAGTAAAATTATGCTTTGATTTGCTTCAGAGATCTGGTCAGTCAAAGAATTAGCCTCTTTCCTGAGTCATAAGTGCACCCACTGCACTTGGTGATACTTTCATTTATTCAGTGCAAACGCTTTCTATAGTCCACCAAAGACAGGGAGAGGAATATTCAGACACTAACTAGCAGCAGCAGCAGCAACATGTGTGTCCTCCCCTTCTCTGAAGTCAAAAAGAGGTCAGCTTAATATACATGCCATCTCTTTCTGTCTTGATGTTCTTTACTTTCTTTTTTATTTTTTAAAAAACCTTTTTATTTTGTATTGGGGTATAGCTGATTAACAATGTTCTGATGGGCCTAGGTGAACAGCAAAGGGACTCAGCTGTACATCTACATGTATCCATTCTCCCCCAAAACTTCCCTCCCATCCAGGCTGCCACATTACATTGAGCAGAGTTCTCTTTGTATACAGTTAAGTCCTTGCTGGTTATCCATTTTAAATATAGCATCATGTCCATGTCCATCCCAAATTACCTAACAATCCTGTTGCCCCATCCTTCCCCCAGGAACTGTATGTTCATCCTCTAAATCTTAAATTTTAATTCTCTGTATTCTCTCTGAGTGTACAAAAATGGGAGGAAAGGGAGTTCAAGTCTTCTTTTTATCCCTCAGACTGAAAGATAATCTTAGGAGTAACTAGGAGAAAAGTCATGCACTAAGAAAGGCAAAACCTGATGTTTCATTAATTATTTTTAACATATTTCACCATACATATTTTAATGTGTTTGTGATAATGATCCATTGGAGAGAAAGAAACCAATAATTAAAGAAAGAGTGATAATTTGAAGAGAGAAGATCTTGTTAAAGAGAAGAGATGGAAATTTAGATCACAAAAGAGTATATTGACCCTTGATAGGATGAGAGATGCTTCATCCACTTTGGCAGCAGATGACAAGGTGAGAAGTATAGGTGTAAGTACAGGAGAGCAGGTGATGTGACTTAGATTTCATCTGTGTTCTCTGTAAGAAGTGAGACCAGGTCATCACCTGAAGTTGAGAAGAGGGAGTGCCAAAGAATTTCACTTATCTAAAGAGGTGAGAAATGTTTTATAATGATTTTATGTTATTTTAAGTTATTTCTTCCATTTGAAGTATATCTTTCAACTTTGGTTATAATCTCACTTTTAATATTTTATAATGATTTTATGTTATTTTAAGTTATTTCTTCCATTTGAAGTATATCTTTCAACTTTGGTTATAACCTCACTTTTAATATTTCTGTTAACCCCTCAAGAAAGTTTTTTTAAAAAATAATTCTTACTAGTAATTGAAAAGTTAAATAATCAGTTATGATTTATAGCTTTTATGTACAAGCAAAAAATGTTATAATGCTCAATTATGGCAAGGTCATGGGCTTCCCACTTGGCACAATGGTAAAGAATCCACCTGCCAGTGTCCGAGACATGAGGATGCAGAGTTTGATCCCTGGTTTGGGAAGATACCCTGGAATAGGAAACTGCATTCCACTCCAGTATTCTTGCCTGGGAAATCCCATGGACAGAGGAGCCTGGCCTGCTACAGTCCATGGGATTGCGAAGAGTCAGACACAGCTGAGCATGTACGCAGGATGATAAAACATACATTGTGTAAATGCAATTGAAATAAATAAAAATGGTTTATCTATTAAGTCTTTATTCATTCAGTAACTATTTATTAGGTACCTGTTACTTGCCAGTCCTTGTTATAGGCACTAGGCATGTATCAGAGAATAAAACAGACAAAAATCTCTATCCTTGATGAGCTTTCCTTTTAGTGGGATGAGAAAAACACAGATATTAATAATAGTAATAAAATGTCAACAGTAAACACCAATGATTGCCTGCTGAGGACCTATATATCCCAAGTACTTTGGTTAAATATTTTTTATTCATCACATTATTTACTGCTGAAAATAATGTCCCAGATTGTGTAATCCTCACAACAGCCTAATGAGGTAGTATTGTTACCCTTATAGCATGGATGAAAAGACTGGGAGCTTATGAGAACCACACAAAATCACAGAGCATATGACAGAAGAAGAGATTCTGCTTCTTTCCTAAGCCTGGCTCTTTTTACCACAGGCCCAGAAAAATCACAGGGAGGCTAATTTTTGAGGAATAATGTATTGAACTACATAAGACTAAAACTTTCATAGGATAGTCAAAGAGAATAGCATGAATGGAAATAAAATTGGAATACCCATGGCTGCGGTTGGAACATATAGGGATCACACAACACATGGGAAGAGAAGAAGGTGACAGTAAATGAGTGAAGAGGCACATAGTGGGTTAGTTCATCACATTTTCAGGACTGTCCTCCACACGGCAAGTTCCAAGGCACCTATCACCTAATCTGCATGAAAAGCTATTATTGATCAAAGCTAAAACTTGTGTTTATAATGTAGGGCTGTAACTGCCAAGAAATTTAATTATTCAGTAAATGAAAATTGATTCATAGCCTGTGGTGGTCGAATGCTGAGCTGTGTCTGACTGTTTGTGACCCCTTGGACTGTAGTCTGCCAGATTCCTCTGTCCATGGGATTCTCCAGGGAAGAATACTGGAGTGGGTTGCTATTTTCTACTCCATGGGATCTTCCTGGCCCAGGGATCTAACCCGTGTCTTTTGCATCTCTTGTATTGCCAGGTGGGCTCTTTACCACTAGCACTACCTGGGAAGTTGATGGTAGTCATTATTTGAAGCAATTGATTGAGATAAATAAAAATCTCAATTTCAGAATCTGGACATGGCATAGATTGTATCAAATGACCTTAATTTGTGGAACTTTGATGGACATTTGTGTTTAGGTAGGGAGGAATGTGTCTGACAGGAGATATCTGTATTCCTACCGAGAGGCAGAAGATAAATGTAGAGTACATAATTACTCTTCCAGTCAGTTTCCCAACTACTTACACTTTACTACCATCATTCACCTGGGTTCCTAATAGGTGTCCCCGCTTCTTCTCTTGCCTCTACCAATCTATCTTAATCATGTTAAAATAGGAGATGGTATCAACTCTTCTGCTAAAATCACAAAATGATGCTCCATTTCACTCAGATTCAAAGGCTTACAAGGCTATATATGTTTTGCTGTTTTTCAGTCATAAGTTATGTCCCACTCTTTGCAATTCCATGGAATGAAGCATGCCAGGCTTCTCTGTCCTCCACTATCTCTTGGCGTTTGCTCAAACCCATGTCCATTGAGTCGGTGATGCTATCTAACCATCTCATCCTCTGCTGCCCACTTCTTCTTTTGCCTTCAATCTTTCCCAGCATCAGTGTCTTTTCCAGTGATATGTTTAGATGTCTATATCTTTATGATTTTATGCCTTGCCACCCTCCTCTTTGTATACTCCATTCCGACCATACTTATTCCTGTCCCATTTCTCTAATATACCAGGCAGGTTCCCATATTAGGGTCTTTGAGCTAGGGAACAGTTGTCTCTGTTTAGAAGACTCATAGATACTTGACTTACTAACTCCCTGTCTCTTGGGCACCCTTGCTCCAGTGTCTAAATGTAACTTTTTTCATGAGAAAGGTTTATTTCCACTCCCTCTTACTTTCCTCTGCTTTGAATATACTCACAATAGATTCATCCATCTGTTCCAATAATTTCACTTTTACTATTTCCCCTGCAAGAAGGTAAGTGCTAGGAGGGATGGATAGTAATCTGTTTGGTTCACTAGTTATATGTCAACTTCTAGGTAGATAATAGACCATCAATAAATATTTTATGAATGACTGGCTTTTAAAAAATATCTATAAGCAGTATTTCATTGCTGAATACAGTGACCTGCACACAGCTGTTATTCAATAAATCAGTGGATTTATTTATTTTCTAAATTTTGTATATGCTCTCAGATCTCCTTGGTCTCTTTCCCAGGACTTACACTGGCAGTTGCTTCCCTATTTATCCCTTCCTTATGGAGGAAACTCTGTCCTTTTTCCTAATATTTAAAATTTAGGCATTTTAGTTCTGCTGGACAAAGTCAATAGCTTGGAGCTAAATAACCCTCCCGTTTACTCTTTGCTTGACCTGAACAGCTGGTTGCCTGAGAGCCTTTCCTAGTTGTGTCAAATTGGGGGTTAGATCACCATGTGTCAATCCCTTATTATTCCAGCCACCCGTCGCTCACTTTAACCTTTATACACGCATCTACTAAGGACATAAATATATATTACTAGTAATCATGAGAATCATCTGGACTTGATCAATGCAGTTTTGTCATAGCCAAAAACATCTTCAAACTATCATTTATCTTGACATATAGGTCTTGTTAGGACATTGCTCTATCCTGTTGTCACCAGATTTCCTTCTTAAATTCTCCATGTGTTTTCTAATGCACAAACTGATAATTTTATTTTATTTGGGATTGATGGAGAAATTTTCAGTTGGCTCTACCTTGCCTTCATTCTGAATGAAATCAATAACATGGATATATATGTGTATCAATACAGTCATTCAGTTCAGTTCAGTCGCTCAGTCGTGTCCGACTCTTTGCAACCCCATGAATTGCAGCACGCCAGGCCTCCCTGTCCATCACCAACTCCCGGAGTTCACTCAGACTCACATCCATCGAGTCAGTGATGCCATCCAGCCATCTCATCCTCTTTCATCCCCTTCTCCTCCTGCTCCCAATCCCTTCCAGAATCAGAGTCTTTTCCAATGAGTCAACTCTTCGCATCAGGTGGCCAAAGTACTGGAGTTTCAGCTTCAGCATCATTCCTTCCAAAGAAATCCCAGGGCTGATCTCCTTCAGAATGGACTGGTTGGATCTCCTTGCAGTCCAAGGGACTCTCAAGAGTCTTCTCCAACACCACAGTTCAAAAGCATCAATTCTTCGGTGCTCAGCCTTCTTCACAGTCCAACTCTCACATCC
This sequence comes from Oryx dammah, assembly GCF_014754425.2. NCBI lineage: Eukaryota > Metazoa > Chordata > Mammalia > Artiodactyla > Bovidae > Oryx > Oryx dammah. The sequence goes on from NW_024070209.1 coordinate 16,679,562, forward strand.
ATAGATGGACCTTAGTTGGCAAAGTAATGTCTCTGCTTTTGAATATGCTATCTGGGTTGGTTATAACTTTTCTTCCAAGGAGTAAGCGTCTTTTGGTATGTTCAAAAAGCTCCCTGGTTAAGAGTACTTAGAAAAGCACTTTTCAGTTTATGGTAATGTCACACTGAGTATTTGAAACAATCCTCTTGCTAATTATAATTTTGAAATATAGACAGATTAAAAAATCTTTCCAAACATCAATTAGTTAACAAGATCCTGAGGAATAACTAGATGAAGATGTAAGAGAAGAAAGAATTCAGGGAGAAGAGCCTGGGATTTGGCATATCTTTCATCCAGGAGCATTTGCTAATCCAGAGTAGCTGCTGAGAAGGCCTTTGGCAGGGTTATAGGACTTCGGGAAGAAAGTGGGAATCAAGGACTTATCAAAGGAGAGGTCCCTGGATGAACTTCACTGTCTTAAATTTGAGAAGTAAGTCTAGGAAAAAGATTGAATCAGAGGTAAAACAGTCTTAGAACAGATTGCAGTCCACTGTAGTCACTCAAGTGGCCCAGAAAAACTGGATGAAGGTGAACCTGGAAAATTAGGGCATCCGGGCACCTGTGAAGTAAGTGAAAATTCTCCCTGGAAAATAATATCATCTTAAGCCTCAAATTATTTAAACTCAAGTCTTCAAATGCTATATCTGGCAACAAAGATCATAGGAGGCACCATAAATGATAACACAAAACGGAGTCACCACAAACAGCAGCTAACAGACACAGACCCACAGGCACGTCAGAGTGGAAACATTATGTCCAGATCGGGGGGAAAGAGTTTGTTCACTATGCTTGTGGAAATAAAAGCTAAAAATATGATCAAGGATTTGGAAACTAACATGTATTAATATTGTGATTTTAAAACACAAACTGACTAGAAATTCTAAAAATGAAAAAATGTAATATCCAAATTGAATTACTCAGGAGGTGGATAAGGACAGATTAGATTCAAATAAAGAAATAATTCATGAATCAGAAAATACATTGAAAAACATCCTTCCAGAAGGAAGCCAGAGAAACAAAATGTAAAAGGAGAAAATAGAGAGACTCAAGAGTATACAGTGAGAAGGTTATATTTACTTGGAATTGAAGAATAGAGCAACATAGATAGAAGAGATAGAAGAAATATTTGCAGATAAAAGGAAGTTTCCAAAATTTCTGGAGGATATCAAGTAACAGAGTTACAAAGCCCCATGAATTTCAAGTAAAACTGAAAAGCCTAATTGGGAGGGAAAATTAGTATAAATCAGTGAATTTTATTCAATCCAATTGGAGGTTATTTAATAGAAATACTCAGTTAATTCCATAGTTGCTGTTTAGTCACTAAGTCATGTCTGACTTTTTGTGACCCCATAGACTATAGCCCACCAGACTCCTCTGTCCATGGATTTCCCAGGCAAAAATATTGGAGTGGGTTGCCATTTCCTTTTCCAGAGGATCTTCCTGACCCATGTAGCGAACTTGCATCTCCTGCATTGGCAGACAGATTCCTTACAGCTGAGCCACGTGGGAAGCCCTAATTCCAAAGTAAAATTAATATAAACCATATTAGGAAAATGTTTGCTGGTTAGGGGTTCCACTATAATAAATATATCTTAAAAGATTTGTAATTGACATATTTATGTGTAAGTATATCTAAAAAGAATTGAAAGTGGTTTGTTTTATACATTGATTATGTATTTTTCTTATATATTTTCATTGAAGTCCAATTTGTTTCAACAATGAAAGAAAAATAATCTCAGCAATATGCAAATTATCACAGATTGGAAATTAATGTGTTATAAATTTATATATACTAACTTTAGTGTAGTGAGATGAAATCATCATTATACTATCAAATTTAAAACTTTATATGAAACTGTTCATATAGCTTTAATATGATATTAAATTAAGAAAATCAACTCTCCAATCTCTGGGCTTTTGCTGCCCTCCTCTTTTAAATTTTTTTTTTTTTCCTTTGCTGGACATATGGCAAGTTTGAATAATGTAAAAGAGCTTAGAGGAAAGCCTTCATACTGCTGTATATCTACCATCTAATTTTTTAATTAAGAGTGACTGTAGTTGGCATCTCCAGACACTGCCATATGTTGAGAAACAGTATGTAAATGACAGAGAATTCCCATATTCCAGTTTCCTGCTTCTGACTTTCAGACACTCCCTGTGTTAAATTTCCAATATAAAGCTGAGATGAAACCTCCAATTATAGGATGCAACTGTCCTTCTGGAGCTATAGATACCGGATGGTAACCTTAACCTCAAAAATTCCCCACCAGGGGCTTAACTGGGAGTCAGGTGATGAAAGGAAATAAAAGAAATCTTGGCTGATTTTCACAAAGTAACCTCCTGGCTGGCACAGGTCCATATTGGGCTTCAGTGTGATCTTCAGGGAGACCTGGGGAATGGAAGTGAATGAGTTTTCACAGCAGGGTTGCAGTCCAGTGAGACCCACTGAGGAGTATTCAGGGCAAAAAGACTCAGGAGCTATTGAACCTCGCTAAGCCTGACACTGGGTGTCCCATCCAGCAGTGACACGGTGGTCAAACCACTTGCCCTCCTCCACGTGCTACGGAGAGAATTTTGAGGTGCACTGTGTATGAAATGGATGTTACAGATCATTTTGGATTTTTGATAATATCATTTAGAGAGTGGTGCTTATCTTATTTGTCACAAGCAATGATGAAAATGTGTGCTTTCTGAAAGAGGAGAATGGGGATTAGAAGGAAATTAGGACAAAGAAGGGTGAAAATAAGTGAAATTAAAATGGGAAATAAAACAGAAATAAAAATAACAAAATAGTTATAAAGTATATACTGAGTACCATATTAGGCCCTGATAACTTCATATGTTTCTTATGGAAACCATAATGGAGAAGATTAAGGTGAGGGGAAAATGTAAAGAAGAATTGAAAAACTTTTCCTATTAAAGTACACTCAGAAAAATTTTAAACCCTTGCTCTTCCCCTATTTCTCTTCCCTAAAAATGACCTTTTAAATTAACCTTTGAACTCTCATATCATAGACATTTGCAGAAAAGATGTCTTATTCTATCCTTTATAAAACTTAAGGTCTGATCTATGTATAATTCCTGATACTTCTTCCAAACATTTGATCTTAAGGTTGGAGGACTAGAGAGCTATAAGAAATCCCTCAGTTGTCCTAAAGCTATTCAAAATGAGTTTCCTTAGAAAGTTGTAATGGTTTTTTAAAAAAAGATCTCACCAGTATATCAGAATATAAATGGCCTTAATTCTAAGTAGGCATTCTGCTATTTTCCAGAAGAGGAATCTTTGTCATTGTGGGTCAGAATCTTTCAGGTCTATCAGATCTCTAGAGCTGCCATTTTGTTGTTGTTTAATCACTAAGTCAAGTCTGACTCTTTTGGGACCCTCTGGACCCCAGCCCACCAGACTCCTCTGTCCATGTCAGGTCCCAATAAATGAATTTTCAACTGTAACAAGGATTTGTTCTCACGTTGTGGCATTTCTGAACCAAGTTCATTTCAGTTCAATTCAGTCGCTCAGTCATGTCTGACTCTTTGTGACCCCATGAACCACAGCACACCAGGCCTCCCTGTCCATCACCAACTCCCGAAGTTCACTCAAACTCATGTCCATCGAGTCGGTGATGCCATCCAGCCATCTCATCCTCTGTCATCCCCTTCTCCTCCTGCCCCCAATCCCTCCCAGCACCAGGGACTTTTCCAATGAGTTAACTCTTTGCATGAGATGGCCAAAGTATTGGAGTTTCAGCTTTAGCATCAGTCTTTCCTGTGAATACCCAGGACTGATCTCTTTTAGGATAGACTGGTTGGATCGCCTTGCAGTCCAAGGGACTCTCAAGAGTCTTCTCCAACACCACAGTTCAAAAGCATCAATTCTTGGGTGCTCAGCTTTCTTCACAGTCCAACTCTCACATCCATACATGACTACTGGAAAAACCATAGCTTTGACTAGATGGACTTTGTTGGCAAAGTAATATCTCTGCTTTTCAATATACTATCTAGGTTGGTCATAATTTTCCTCCCAACGAGCAAGCGTCTTCCAACTTCATGGCTGCAATCACCATCTGCAGTGATTTTGGAGGCTCCCCCTGAGAAAAAGTCTGACACTGTTTCCACTGTTTCCCCATCTATTTCCCATGAAGTGATGGGACCAGATGCCATGATCTTAGTTTTCTGAATGTTGAACTTTAAGCCACCTTTTCACTCTCCTCTTTCACTTTCATCAAGAGGCTTTTTAGTTCCTCTTCACTTTCTGCCATAAGGGTGGTGTCATCTACATATCTGAGGTGATTGATATTTCTCCCGGCAATCTTGATTCCAGCTTGTGTTTCTTCCAGCCCAGCGTTTCTCATGATGTCCTCTGAGTAGAAGTTAAATAAGCAGGGTGACAATATACAGGCTTGACATATTCCTTTTCCTATTTGGAACCAGTCTGTTGTTCCATGTCCAGTTCTAAATATTGCTTCCTGACCTGTATATAGGTTTCTCAAGAGGCAGGTCAGTTGGTCTGGTATTCCCATCTCTTTCAGAATTTTCCACAGTTGATTGTGATCCACACAGTCAAAGGCTTTGGCATAGTCAATAAAGCAGAAATAGAAGTTTTTCTGGAACTCTCTTGCTTTTTTGATGAACGAAGTTAGGGTATTTCTATTCAGGTTTTCTGTGTTATGTGAATTTCTTTGGGGCCAGTTTGTCTCTGTTAAAGTGAGACTTACTGGTTTAAAAAAAAAAAAGAACAACTAAAGGAGGAATAATAATAGAATAGTGGGTGATGGGGAGAAGGCAATGGCACCCCATTCCAGTACTCTTGCCTAGAAAATCCCATGGACGGAGAAGCCTGGTAGGCTATAGTCCATGGGGTCGCTAGGAGTTGGATACAACTGAGTGAGTTCACTTTCACTTTTCAGTTTCATGCATTGGAGAAGGAAATGGCAACCCACTCCAGTATTCTTGCCTGGAGAATCCCAAGGCTGCCATCTATGGGGTCGCACAGAGTCCGACGTGACTGAAGTGACTTAGGAGGAGCAGCAGCAGCAGCAGCAGCAGCAGCAGCAGCAGTGAGTGATGGTAACAAGTTGGTCAGATCCTAAGCCAGAACATTGAAAAGGATATATCAAATCTGAAGTAAATTGACACAAAAGTGTAATAATCTAGGGGAGCTCCACTAACGCCTCCCAACTCCTAAAGAGGAGATCCAGCACGTCAAAATGACCTACAGTCAAAAACATCAGAATGATGTTCATCAAAATTTGTATTATATGTCACCTTTAAGGGATCAAAGCTCCTCAGAAGAGTCTTCTGTACTGTTTCAGATACTCAAAAATAGTCTTAGAAATTAGGCCTTAGCAGGCTCACCTGGTTGGTCAGTTCTTCTCAGTTTAACCTCTGGGCTGGTCTGTCACACAGTAGCACCAGTGATGATAAAGGAGTCTCATAGAGAGGGACATATTGAATCAATTTTAATTCATTTACTTTTTATTTTGTGAGGGATTTTCCTTGAGCTAGTTTAAAATAAGTGCAAGACATCTTGATGAGGAATCCTTCCTTTTCCTCCTTCCTTGGATTACCTAGTAGGAGCTGTGACACTGTTATATTTATCATCTGAGCAAAGAAATTACAGGTCTTTTCCTTGCTATGAGCTTTCTCATTACATCTTCTCCCAGCTATGGCATTATTTGGCCATGATTTGCTGAGTATGCAGTGGTTATCTGTATCAGTGAGCATGTACTGGGGACATGCTTTTCTCATGTTAGGAGGGTAGCATGGTGTAAGTCTGTAAATGTAACCCAAGAAAACTAATGGTGCTATATAAGTGTGTGTGGGGTGTGTGTGTGTTTGTGTTTGTGTGTATATGTGCGTGTGTGGAAGGTGGGCATGGTTGCTTATAACATATGGGAGAATTAACTCATGAGTTGACTGATGTTTTCCAGGTTAATTTTTCAGAACATTATCCTTCCCTCCTAAATGTGCAGTTACATGATGGGCAGAGGGGTGTGTGTAGGGATAGGGATGTAGTGCAGAAGTGAGAAAGCCTCTCACCACATTTATGCACAGTTTCACTTTTATTAATGTTTCCATCTTGCATTTGAACTTCTTTTTTATTGCATTATAGTTAATTTATAATATTGCATTAGTTTCAGATATCCAGCAAAGTGATTTAGTTCTCTCTCTCTCTCTTTCTATATATAAATATGTATATATGCATGTATATATATATATATATTTCAGATTCTTTTTTATTATATATTATTACAAGATACTGCATATAGTTCTCTGTGATATACAGTAAATCTTTGTAGTTTATCTATTTTGTGTGTAGTAGTAATACTAATGTTAGTTGCTCAGTTGATCTGACTCTTTGGGACCCCATGGACTGTAGCCCATCAGGCTTCTCTGTCCATGTAATTCTTCAGGCAAGAATATTGGAGTAGGTGGCCATTCCTTTCTCTAGGAGATCTTCCTGACCCAGGGATCAAACTCAGGTCTCTTGCATTGCAGACAATTCTTTACTGTCTGAGCCACCAGGGAAGCCCATTTTATATGTAATGCTGTGTATCTGCTAATCCTGGACTCCTAATTTATCCTTCCCTCCTCCTTTCCCCTTTGATAACCATACATTTGTTTATCATGCAATCTACTTTTTCTGTCTTTTGACCTCATTGACTTTTAAGTGCTCAGCATTCTCTATACTATACTAAAGTTACTTATTAAGATGAACAATCTTCTCTTAGACCATAAGCATTTTGAAGAAAAAGTCCATGTCTGATTCATTCTGGCAATTTTAATGAAAGTTAGCACTCTTTGCCTTTCCTGCATTGAAATATAATTCAAAGATAAACTATTACTTGCATTCATTCATTCTCTTTCATTTATTTCTTCAATGGACATTAATTGAACACTTACTTTGTCCCAGATTCTCTTCTAGATATTTGTTTCTTTAAAGAACTTTAACTTTGGTGAGGAAAGATATTTTATTAACAAATTAAATATGTAAAGTATGTAGTATATTAGATGTGATAGTGCCATGAAGAAAAGTGGTTAGATTTGTTTATATTCAGTAGCAGTGAAGCCACTTGCATTGCCTGAATAGTCATTTGTCCTCAAGCATGGCTTCTGGTTGTGGAGCTACCATTACTTATTAAATGACAGATAGTAAGGAATAATATCGGAGAAGGCAATGGCACCTCATTCCAGTACTCTTGCCTGGAAAATCCCATGGATGGAGGAGCATGGTAGGCTGCAGCCCATGGGGTCACTAAGAGTCAGACATGACTGAGCGACTTCACTTTCACTTTTCACTTTCATGCATTGGAGAAGGAAATGGCAACCCACTCCAGTGTTCTTGCCTGGAGAATCCCAGGGACGGGGGAGCCTGGTGGGCTGCCCTCTATGGGGTCGCACAGAGTCGGACACGACTGAAGCGACTTAGCAGCAGCAGCAGCAGCAGCAAGGAATAATATATGAAGGAATATCTTGCTTTTAATTTCCTGGCATCAGGGTCACTGTTTCTAAAACAAATCATAGATAGCTGAGGACATGGGGTGCAAAGTATCGACCACTTCAATCTTTATTTTATCTTTGTGACTTAGTTCACTGATTTTCTCAGGGTTTCTATTTAATGGAACTTGAATTTTTACAAGCTCAGTGACTGGGTTTTTAATGTCTTTCCTGATGTCTACAATTCACCAACGATTTTCTGATTATATTACACTCCTCTGAAATTGCACATTCATTTCACACTTCTATTCTACAGAAGGACACACTCTAAACTTGTTTACCATAGTGACAACATCTAATTGGAAGGAAGACTAAAAAATGTCCAGTTTTGCTTATGTATTTTTAAAAATATCATGTTTTACTCTCTTTCATTCTGTTATCAAATCTTTCTTGTACATTAGCCTAGAAGAAACACAAATCAAAATTCCATCACTGCATGTTTTCCCTTTCCAAATGCATTTGAGTATAAATTAGTATATTGACTTTAAATTTCTGAAATTGCATATAAGTAAATAGTAGTGTTGAAAATTATTAAAATAAAAGGCAACCAATTTCTATTCAGAATGTCTTATACTAAATGCTCTGATGAGATTTGGATTTAATTGGAGAGATATAAAACTAGTCCAATTTTATGTTATACTCAGAAATATTACATTAGGTATCTTATTCCTTATAGTCTTAGATAAGGACTTTGAAACCATAAATTTCTATCAATTAGAATTAAAATACTTTTAATTAACTAATCTCAATAAATTAAAATTAAAACATTTTAAATTAATGTGAGAAACATGCTCACTAGCCAAAAACCAAGGGATGAGCTCAGAGACCCAAAACACAGAGGAGAGACTTTTAATGATGGCCTTACAAGATAGGGTGTCTGGTAATCGGGCACACCCAGTATCTTTACAAAGAGCAGTGTATTTCCTTAGCACCCAAATTCCTTCCCCAGTTCCTCATTGGCTGAGTACCACAAGGGTGAACAATCTTTCCTAAAGTCACATAAGTTCATTCCCTTCCTCTTAATGGGCTGTCTCCTCCCTAATATCTTGTTTCCCCCTTTCCCATGTACTTATTTCTGTTCTTATGTTCTGAATTCACCAATAGAATGAGCCCGCCTGAATATCCTAAGCATCCTACTCTCCCTTTGTTTGTCTGGACTTTTCAGATTTGTAACCCTTATGGCTGCTACATCAGCAAACTGTCACTTAAAGCAAGCTATCCTTGAAAATGGACTACTTAACAAATCTCATTTTAACTGGGATAAAATTTCACCAGGATAATGACTGTGTAAAAATGAGTTGAAGATTTTTAAAAATATGTATATGTTTCCATATAAAACTAGAAATAAGAACCCCAGTATCAATAAGCTAACAAGAATCCAAAAGAAAGCTATGAAATAGGAAATTCAACTGTCTCTTTAATTATTTATAATTTGCAGCTCATTCATATGCTTTATCATAAAGTAAGTTTTACAGTTTCAGTATTTTTGTCTGTTTGATTATTTACTTAAGAAAGAATGCTGATTAAAAGTTTTTGTGAATCACATTGAAGTTTATTCTCAAAACCTTGTGAAATGGAGTAGGGCTCTGAGAGAAATTCCTTCCATGTCCCTTGTTTCTTGTTCATAGGAAATAAGCTTCATTCAGCCTCCTTGACTTCCCTGAGTCCTAAAGGGCAGTTTCAGAGTTTTGCTTATCAGTGAAGAAACAAAGGAGCAGCAATCAAGAAACAATAGTGCAGATGTGGGGTGGAGTCCTGATTCTTCCTCAAAGAACATGCATAATGATACCTTTGAATTTTCCTATAGGAACCAAGGCCTCCTCCACCCAGGTGAAGGATGATAACTACTGTATGAGCATTAGGTTCCCGGAACACTGCCCTGTTATTACCTCACCACCAACGAATATTCCTTAGCAGGACTGATGCTGAAGCTAAAGCTCCAATACTTTGGCCACCTGGTGCTAAGAGCTGACTTGTTGAGAAAGACCCTGATGCTGGGAAAGATGGAAGGCAGGAGAAGGGGATGATAGGTCAAGATGGTTGGATAGTATTATTGACTCAATGGACAAGAGTTTGAGCAAGCTGTGGAAGATGGTCAAGGATAGGGAAGCCTGATGTGCTGCAGTCTGTGGGATTGCAAGCAATCAGACACCACTGAGTGACTGAACAACAGCCAGCCAACCAATCAGAAGAAACTCTGCACATAGTGGAAGAAGATGAAGACACCACAAATGACTCTCCCTTGATAAACTTTCGTGACTCAGCAGGATCTTCAGAATTTATTTTTGGACATGAGTCCGCTTCTGCCCTGGGTTGCCGACCTCCTGAATAAAGCGCCCTTTCCTTTTCCAACCAGTGCTTATCTATCTCTCAAGTATTGGCTTTTGAGCAGAGAGCCCCTCAAGCTTGAGTTCAGTAACACCTCACTAATATTTTTTCTAAATTAAGTAAGAATAATGCAATGCTATTCATGGTAGATGCTGGATGGATTCACTTCATCCTTGACACTTTAAATACAGGTTCCCATTCTACAGACAATTGAGCTTGGATTCAGGAATCGTGAATGATTTGCTTCCGTTCATTTAGCTATTATGTACAAGACCATGACCTCAAATACATGTCTGCCTTGCCCTAATCCTTATCTCTTTACTTTGCTCCCTATTTCCTCGTCATAGAAAGGTCACTTTTCTGGGTATTTTGATTTCTACCTTTACCTTTACCTGTCACCTTTATATGAAAAATAACTTGTGCAATAATAACAAGGTTGGTGGCTCAGCTGGTAAAGAATCTGCCTGCAATACAGGAGACCCAGGTTCAATCTCTGAGTCAGGAAGATCCTCTGGAGAAGGAAATGATAACCTGCTCCAGTATTCTTACCTGGAAAATTCCATGGACAGAGGAGCCTGGCAAGCTATAGTCCACAGGGTTGCAAAGAGTCAGACACGACTGAGCGACCAACACTTTCACTTTCACTTTTTAGACTATGCATATATTCATAAACTCCTGGAAAGTCAACAAAATAGACATGATTCTATAACTCCAAAAAGTAAAAATGAAAACAGCTATGGGAACACAGATACAGAATTAGGAAATCTGCCTTGGTAGATTAGGGCAGTTTTGCCTTAGCTGATTTGTAAATTTATTAATATTTGATAGAAAATAGGCTCAAATAATTGGTAGTTTCCTTTCTTTCTATCTGTGAATCTCATTCCTCAATTTATCAGTGATTTAAAGGAGCTAAGAAATAAGTGATTATAAAACTTGAATGTGTACATTCTCAGGAAAGGTGGCTAGATGTATTTTGTAATAAAAACTGATACCAGAGGAATTGTCCTCAAGATATGTTCTGGTCATTAGTTTTCATTAGGGTTCTTTTATTTAGTTATTATTATTTTTCTTTTTACCAACTTTAAACTGATCTTTTTTTTCCTTAACCTGCTTTAAACAATCACTGCCCATAAAATGGTAGTTTTGATTTGTTAGTTTTTACTAATACATGGACAATAACACATAATTAATATCTTTTGTTTAAATCATATATATGTCACATAAAATAATTCTGTACATGGGTTTCCCAAGTGTCTCAATGGTAAAGAATCTGCCTGCAATAAAGGAGTCCCTGAGTCTGCAAGTTCCTCTAGAAAAGGAAATGACAACCTACTCCATTATTCTTGCCTGGGAAATGCCATGGATGGAGGAACATGGTGGGCTATAGCCCATAGGGTCAAAAAAAGGTCGGACTTATGGACTAAACAACAACTATTGGCATATGTATTACACTTTGAGATATACTGTCTTTGTTTTAATTCCTGAGATGACTGACCTAATCAGCTCTTTTTCTCAGTTTTTTAATATAGGTCACTAAAGAGACACATACTTTGTCTTTGAAACTCCAATACTCTGGCTACCTGATGTGAAGAGTTGACTCATTTGAAAAGACCCTGATGCTGAGAAAGATTGAAGGCAGGAGGAGAAGGGGATGACAGAGGATGAGATGGTTGGATGGCATCACCAATGCAATAGACATGAGTTTGAGCAAGCTCTGGGAGTTGGAGATGGACAGGGAAGCCTGGAGTGCTGAAGTCCATGGGGTTGCAAAGAGTCAGACACAGCTGAGTGATTGAACTGAACTGAACTGAAAGAGACACATCCCTGAATAGTCAATAAGATGACTGCTCTTGAATAGGTAGGTGTGTAGGCACACTCAGTCCAATCAGTTGTGATCAGAGTTTGGGATTACATGATCCAGGGTCAGCTCATCAGGGGCCATGGATATGTAGGTGATGGGACTATGGATAGGTAGGATAAGGTAGGTGATGACAATGAAACCTAAGAGATATAAATGTTCACATTACTATAACAACTTCTCAAATGATAAGTAATGAAGACTTGCCTTGGTAAGAGTTAGAAGGAAAAACATGTTGATTTTGTTTATCATAAGATTACTTTAGGCTAAAAATATGACATAGAACATGTGAAGAAGGACACTAACCAACTAATATGTAGTCAAGACAGGATATATGAAATGACTTTATGAATAATAGGATGGTGGTCGTGGTGGTTTAGTCACTGAGTTGTAGCTGACTCTTGCGATTCCATGGTGAGAAGCCTGGCAGGCTACGGTCCATGAGATTCTTCAGGCAAGAAAACTGGAGTGGGTTGCCTTTTCCTTCTCCAGGGGATCATCCCAACCCAGAAATCAAACCCGGGTCTCCTGCATTGTAGGTGGATTATTTACCAACTGAGCTACAATAGGATAGTTCCCTTAAATTGTCACATGGAGAAAAAACACCAGTGCTATATTACTCCCCGGGGCAGGAGTAGAGAGGGTAGCTTTTGGAGCAATGTGAGGAAGAATTTTAAATCAGTTAGAAATGTTCTGAAGTAGAAAACTCTAGTGGTGGCTGAGACGAGGTCAAATGCCTCTCTTTCGAAGAGGCAGGAAGCATTTTTGAATCAAGAGAAAAATTGGGTTTGATGATCTATGAATCTTAACTTTAAGAGTATAAGAAATTAAATATTTACACTTAAATTCCTATATAAAAATAGATTGTGCTAGCTGTTTATGAAAAGAAATCTCTGAAAATTTCATAATACTGAGTTAAAAATTCTTAATGATTTCCACATACATCCTCCATTTTTAGTCATAAGTTTTTCTGAAGTCTCATTTTGGAAAGACATTCTCGATATTTAATTTCTATTCTACTGAGATTTTTATTCTCATAAGTAAGTATTCTGAATCCAAGTAATTCATCAGACTTTCTTGGGATGGTGAATTTTTTTTTTAATTTTTATTTTTACTTCATTTTACTTTACAACACTGAATGTGAACCTGAGCAAAAGGAAAATGTCCGATCTACAGACGTGCTTTCTTAATATTTGGTTATAACACTGTTTAATAGAGGTAAGAGTGTACACTTTTTAAATAGACTTTGAAATACCATGCAGATATTGCAATGAGGTGTAATACATAAACATTGTTACCATACTCAGGTTCAGTTGAATCCAAAACTGAGATACAGGTGTCAGGTAAAGGAAAGATAGCTTTATTGAAGAAGCTGGCAATCCTGGGGAGAAGATGGCCTCCTATCTCTAAGAACCAAGTTCAAACTCCCCAAGCTTTGCTCAGAGATTATACAGGGAAAAGAGGGACAACTACGGAATGGGGAGGAGGTAAATCATTATATTTTTAGAAATGGTGCTCTCATGTCTTACTTTTGGTTGGAATATAATCTGAGCCATAAATCTTTGGTTAGCTATTACTGGAGAATATGGCACAATGGTAAAGCCTATAGAATAACTAATCTTCAATCCCAATATGCATCAGTAGTAAGCTCAGTTAATGGTGAATTAGGGTGGGGAGCCCAGAGTCTCTAGTTATAGTCTCACTGCCTCAGTTTCAATCTTTGACTTCCAACTGTAGAGTGGTGTTGATAAAAGAAAAAAAGAAAAACAGAGTTTTAATTAATGGGTGAGCATATGGTGAAGAATGTCTTATCAGTAATCTCCCTCTACCCTCAGATAATAGCCAGTGGTAGATCTTAAGTTCTGCTATTCCTGATCTTGCTGTTTTGAAATTAAATTCATGCTAAATAGAGCATTTTGATTTTGCCTGGTTTATTTAAGAGAGCTTGGAGGGTATATTTATGATAATGATGTTGATTGAAGTCACTGTTACTCTCAAGAATCTCCAGAGAAGGATCTGAGTAGGAATAGATGTGTGTGTATTTTGTTACAAATCCTGTGATTCTGCCTATAGCCATGCTGGGTCACAATGCCAGAAAAGACCCCTTTTATATTATTGAAATATATTTTTAAAGAATAATATTATTAAAACAAATTCAAAGCCAATTGCTCTAAAATGAGTGAAATCCCACCAAACTTACCTTAGATAGATTGTCACTAAGGACCTTGTGGCATCTCTAATGTTCATTTTCCCACTTGGTACTACACTCAGAGAACTTTGCCCACCACAGAGCAGATTGACATGAATAAGAAAACCAACAGAAAGAGACAGGAAGACATTTACTACACTGACTTTTAAGAAGCAGTTGCTATTGACAACTCAACTTTGAACTGAAGATAGAATACAGTAAATACATATGGTTGGCTGAAATGATAGATAACCACATAGCCCTGAGTTATAAATACTCATACCAGGCAGAGGGGCAGGGCTACCTAATGGAATGATAGAAATAGCCATGAAGAAGATAACCCTGGGCAAGGTAAAGTCAGTGGCAGCTATTGAAATCCGGCAGGAAGAAGTTAGATCTCGAAAGATTAAGATAACAGAGGAGGGGATAAGCAGTAATCTATAAGTTAAGCGTAGAGTGAAAGAGTCAAGACAAAAAGTAACCCCCAAAAGAAATACCAGATGTAGAAACAGTAAGACCTAAGTAGTTCAAAGCTATTTGAAGTTCCTGAACTATTCTGGGAAAGCAGATGCCCAGAAAAAATTATGATCCATTTTCATTTGCATCAACCTTGTACCCAGAGTTCTAATTATTATGTAATTACTAATTTAATAATATTAGTAATAATACACAAATATTGGTCAATTATTAAATACATATATATTCTTAAATTCTATACTTGGAAACACTCTTTACTTCTTATATACCAAATAAATACTTCAGTATCCCTATGCTACTCAGCTTTCAGCAACCTCAAATCCAGTACTCCATGTGCAAATTCATCAGTCTATGCTAGTGAACCCACTCATTCTGATCAAATGTGTTCCACATACCTTCATTGAAGACTGTTTGAAATATTGTTCTAAATACCCTATCAGCACGCTCAGTTGTTGAATCTTTTATGCAAAAGTAAACTTTAATTTCTAGCATGTCATTTAATGTTCTCCAATGTCCCTTTTGGATAAGATTATATCTTGTCAAATATCAGTGATATTTGATCAAAACAATTTGAAGCAGTATTTTTCCGTGTTATTCTTCTGGTTATAAGAATCAAATGTAGCCTTGGCGCCTGCCTACCAAGCTCTGCCAAAGGATGTAGTTAGCACTTAAACAAATTCTACTTTTCACACCAGAACTAAGAGTGTGTTGACAGTTCTTTAATGAAGATTTCTGGAACCAATCAATGATTTTACCCTGTAACACTTTATCTTTAGGTAAATGCTAGGATAAATGGGTTACATTTAGACAGTTAAAGTGTCAACAGAATTATTTCTGTTATGGTGATATTTTGTGTGCCATATATATGAGGCATGCTATCCAGATGATAAAAATTGAGGATGTCCCAAATCAAGCAAAAGCTCATTACATTCATCTCTCAGTTAATAATAATAGTAAAAAGCACAAATAACTTAATAGGCTTAATTCTGTACCCCTCACTCTGCGTATTCCCACTGCCAGTATTTGACTGTTCTTTTCTAGTTATTTAACAGTTCATTAGCACTCTCACCAAAAAGGTGGGAAGAGAAGAAAGAAGAGGTGTAAATCCAATCAATCAACTTCACATTTTCATAACAGTGATGGTGAATGCTTTGGTGGAGGAAGAGTTTTACACAAATGGCTAAGATGAATATTTCAATGTATTGACTGACATTACTATTTCTTAGTATTCTTAGCAACTTTGGCAAGTTGCACAGCAACTTAAAGTAGATATATATCAACTGAACAGCATCACTGATATGACACACCTTTAGCATTTTCTGAAAAATACCTTGTAGACCACTACCATCGTGAAATATTCATACTTTTTGTTTTTTAAAAAATCTAGCAATGTTGCTATTTGCTATTGTATTTTGCTTTGCAGTAAAGTTAGCTGATTCATTCTGTGATTTCTAACAATCCAGCGAGTTATTAGAAGGTTGTAGCCACTTGAATGCCTTGTTGATTGTGATTAATGGCAGAATAAGTAGTGATATACTGAATCAGTTCAGTTCAGTTCAGTGGCTCAGTGACTCTTTGCGAACCCACAGACTCCAGCATGCCATGCTTCCCTGTCCATCACCAACTCCCAGAACCTATTCAAATTCATGTTCATTGTGTTGGTGATGCCATCCAACCATCTCATCCTCCATAGTCCCCTTCTCCTCCCGCCTTCAATCTTTCCCAGCCTCAGTGTCAAAACCCATAAAAATAAGTACATTTAAAATAGTATTCATCAACACTCTTTAGGCAAAGTATCTCCTTTCCCTTTACAGATTCATCATAAATCTCCCATGCAGACAAGGTTTTATGAAATTCAATTCC
This sequence comes from Oryx dammah, assembly GCF_014754425.2. Lineage (NCBI taxonomy): Eukaryota > Metazoa > Chordata > Mammalia > Artiodactyla > Bovidae > Oryx > Oryx dammah. The sequence continues at coordinate 16,695,809 of NW_024070209.1, forward strand.
AAATTTAGATAGTTTAGTTTCTAAAATAATGGTTCTTATTGGTATGACAAAATGCAATTCTTCAAATTCTTCAGAATTACTGGCATAAATCTTTTCATTTGTTCATTTCTAATATAGCTACAGATTGGAAGAGGGACATATTTTATTTTCATTTTATAATATTATACAAGTAAACATGATACTTGTATACTTAAAATATCTACTTGTTTGATAAACTTCAGATTTTATTATGAGGCTAATTGTTTTTTAAAAGTAGCTCTCAGCAAGCTATAACTCAAATCTAAATTGTTTCTGGACTTTTTTTTATTTATGTGCAACCATAAACGATACCTTATCTCATATAGATATTAATATGTCTTTTTTAATGCACAAGGATGTCTAGCACTATTCCTATCACTTGTTGAAACCATGTTAGATAAGCATAAGATAAATCTCCAAATTTCAGTTTCTCCAACTCTATTTTGACTTGGCTATTGTTTCATCTTGCATCTATTAAGGAAGAGTCTCTCATCAAATCACTATTAGTCAGGGGGCGGTCCTAAGATGGCGGAGGAATAGGAAGGGAAGACCACTTTCTCCCTCACAAATTCCTCAAAAGATCATTTCAACGCGGAGCAAACTCCACAAAACAACCTCTGAATGCAGGCAGAGGACATCAGGCAACCAAAAAAGCAGATCATTGTCTTCAAAACCAGGTAGGAAAAAATATAAAAGACGAGAAAAGAGACAAAGGAGGTGGGGAGGGAGCTCCGTCCCGGGAAGGGAAGCCCGTCCCGGGAAGGGAATTCTAAGAAGAGAGGTTTCCAAACACAAGGAAACACTCGCCCTGCCGAGTCTAAGGCGAGCCTTGGAAACACAGAGGGCAACATAACAGGAAGGAAAAACGAATAAATAATTAAAACCAACAGATTACGAGCCTAACAGTAACTCCCCCAGCGGAAAAGCCGCGCAGACGCCTGCAGCCGCCGCTAGCAAGTGGGGGCAGGGCAGGGAAGCGCGGGAGCCGCGGGCTGCCGCGCTCGGTAAGAAGCGGGCAGAAACGCCCCACGCGTAACCAGAGCGATCGAACTTGGGCGAGCAAACCAGGCTGGGGGATAGCTACCACGCGAAAAGCGCGAACATAAGACCCCGCCAGGACCGCACATAGAACAAAGGACTGAACGGAAATAGCCGGCTGCAGACCATCCCCCGCCGGGGACAGGCAGCCAGAGCTGTAAGGGCTGGAAAGGGGCAATCGCAGCCCCGGAGAGACTACCTGAAAAGCGGGAGGCAGTCTTCTTTGCTGAGACTTCAGGGGATGCAGGACAGTCACCACCCGCCTCACAAGGAGCGCCAGCAGTACACCCAGAAAACTGAGCAGTAGAAACAGAGAAGGGGACAAGTCCCGGCGACCGCACCGCCAAGCTCCCGAGCTGCTCGGACCCGGGAGCGGCGCAGAGCGCAGTCCCAAACAAGTTTGTGCCTCTGAGGGTTACCTGGGCGCCAAAACCGAGCGGCTTGGACCGGGGAGGTGCGCGAAGCCTGGGGCCGGCCTCGGAGGGTTCCTGGCTGAGCTCCGTGGAGCCGGAGCGGTTTGTGCGTCGTGGGGGGAGACAGGTCCAGCGGGGTTGAGACGCTGTGTGCCCACGACAGTGCTATTTGTTTGCAGCATCCCCCCCTCCCCACTGCGCGACTGAACTAGTGAGCCTAATAAAAAAAAAAAAAAAAAAAGGGTC
>NW_024070209.1:16697623-16698100 GCF_014754425.2 Oryx dammah
TTTTTTTTTTGTTTTTTGCTTTCTTTTTTTTTCTCTCAAACTTTTTTTTTAACTGTTAAGTCTCCTATTTCTCTACTTTATATTTCTATAACTATTACTTTTCAAAAAAAAAAAAAAAGACTCTACTTTTTTAAAGCAAACACCATATATAGCCTTCGCGTGGTTGTTGTTGGTATTTCTTTTTTAATCTCGGGTTTTTTTTTTTTTTTTTTTTTAATTTTTATTTTTTCTTATATATATATTTTTTCCCTATTTCTTTTTCTTAATATTATTATTATTTTTTAATCTTTACTCTTTTTTTTCTTTCTTCCTTCTGCTTCGTCTCTTTAACATTGTATTTCTGAAAATCTAACCTCTACTCTAGGTTTTTAATCTTTGCTTTTCGGTTTTTGTTGTCAATCTTGTACATTTCATAACCCAATCTTACCTGACAGTGAGATTACTGGCTTGACCACTCTCTCCTCCTTTTGGACTCTC